>NC_022030.1:60291538-60299322 GCF_000317375.1 Microtus ochrogaster
AAATAAAATAAAATAAAATGAGGCTTGAGAGCTAAATCACCACCAAGGGTTCAGAAAGGGACAACTGACTGTTAAGACTTCAGGCCCATGGGGAGTGGGATGAGCCAGAGCCTGCGTGGCCTGTTCATTGGCAATTTCAAAGATGCAAGAGATGCAGACCAACTGAGCAGGAACAAGGTGACGCACATTCATTCTGTGCACGACAGTGCCAGGCCCATGATGGAGGGAGTTAAATACCTGTGCATACCAGCAGCAGACTCACCATCTCAAAACCTGACAAGACATTTTAAAGAAAGTATCAAGTTCATTCACGAGTGCCGACTCCAGGGTGAGGGCTGTCTTGTGCACTGCTTGGCTGGAGTCTCCAGGAGTGTGGACACTGGTGATCGCGTACATCATGACAGTCACTCACTGACTTTGGTTGGGAAGATGCCTTGCACACCGTTCGAGCTGGGAGGTCCTGTGCCAATCCCAACCTGGGCTTCCAAAGGCAGCTGCAGGAGTTTGAGAAATATGAAGTGAACCAGTATAGCCACTGGCTAAAAGAAGAATATGGAGAGAACCTTTGCAAGATGCAGAAGAAGCCAAAAGTATTCTGGCCCCCCCGGGAATTCTGAAGTACTGGGCCTTTCTTAAAAGACTGTAATGTACCTGAAGTTTCTGAAATATTGCAAAGTTCAGGCTGGTGCTGCCAAAAAGAAAAGTGACATAGAGTTTATTTTTAAGTGTCCAGTAGTAATTTGTAAACTTGTTTGTATTTTCATTTTAAATTGAAAGCATGTATAATCATGTTGGAATACATTAAGAACTATGGAGACTCTGTAGCAAGAGAAAATATTTGCCTTAACTCCACTACTATGGTTGTTCCTTTGCCGGACGGATGCTCGCCCAACAGCCTCAAGAGCTCTATCACACTGCTTCCTTCTGTTTCGTGAAGTAACTGCTTCTCATGAACGCTGCCCAGGGAGGAAAGCTGGCACTTGGGAAGTGTAGTGCAAACTCTGCCCTCCTGTTAAGTTCTCCAGCTCAAGACATGTCCCAGTGTGTTATGTCATCCATGGCTGTTGTCTCCGTGGTAGAATTAATTACCAAAAGCTGCTCACGTTCATCAATAAAGGGCAGCACGTCAACCAGAAAAAAAAAAAAAGTCTAAAGGCCCAAGAAGGGTAGCCTTCCTTGCGGCGAGGTTAGGCGGCTTGCCAGCAGGGGGCACCATCTCCACTATTTGAAAGGACTTTGCTCTCCCATGCTCTGTTGAGGTGACCAACAGAGGCTGAAGACCTTCAGGACAGCAGAGAGACTTGCTGCCGCAAAACAGAACTGGCGAAGAATCAAATCCAAAATTAATTCCCAGGTAGTGGAGTTCCCGGAAGGCTGAATTCTCACCTCCAAGAGGCGGGGACTCTTCCAAGCACACATTCTCAACTGAGAAGCCATGGGGCCCTTTGACTGGGTAGAGAATATCTAGGCAAATGTCCCTGGTTCTTCCAAAGAGCCAGGCCTTTTCAGGTGGCCCACTCTTAGGCAAGACCAGAAATCTTCCTTTTCCTCAAAGACAGCAAGGTGATTGTGACTATTCCAGAGCCCAGCCCCTTCTCCTACTACAGCAGAAGATTAGAGTCAAGTCACAGCAGAATCTCTCCGTGACCTTCCGGGTCCGCCCAGAGAACAGATATGGTATGTCAGGGGTTGCTGGTACTCCGGGACCAGGCAAACAACACACAGGACTGCATCTAGGACCCAGGGATCTGGAGCAGAATGGATCACACAGCTGCATATGAAAGAGGACCAAAGCAGGAAGGAGCCTTCCCATTTGGATTCCAGACCTGAGAAGAGGGATAACTCTTGACTGTGGAGACTGAGCATTCTCAAATGGCCACCAGTCATGAAAAAGATGGAACTCCGGTTTCCTTCCGAGGTAGAGCTCCCTGTTTACGTCAATGCTGGATACTGTGGGGAGCGTTTCCTGAATCTTCGCCAGTGTTGTTTCCATTCTGCAATGATACTGATTTGATTTCAAGAATCAAGTATTAGAGAAAGGGAATGTTGAGTGTGTTTCCGGGGTGATAAGCAGGCTTGTTGGGGAGTCTCCCAGCCTAGCAAATAGGCAAAAGGAAAGGAAGATGAGTCGGGTAGGTGGACCAGAGCAGTAAGGCCAGGGATGCTTGGGGAGCGTCAGGGAGCAGGAGATGACGACACAGCCCCCATCTCAAAGGAGCCATTAAAATCCTTCCTGGGCAAGCAGTCTCCCAGGGCCAGATAATGTGGGAGTCACCATGAGCCTCCCAGGATAAGCAACTCGAGAGTCCTTTAGTTTACTCTCGTTTTTTTTTCTTATTCAAACAAAATCAAGTGTATTGTATATACTGTGCTGAGCAGAGGAGCAGGCTGAAGCATTCTCAGACTATTTACAAGTTTAACCATGTTTCAAAAGTTCCTATCTGTTCCGACTCTGGCAAATCAGACCCTAAGCTGACACGCCACGCTTCCCTGTATGACCTAGCAGAGGCCAAGCTAGGTAGTGCTAGCCAGAACCTTGAGAAGCAGGAAATGTCAAGTGAGTGGTGTGTGGTCCCTATGACGCGAGCAGGAGCAGGAGCCTGCTGGAAAATTCTGCCTTCTGTTTTCTGTCAAGTGGTGTTTTTTTTCCCATCAAGGCAGTTTTAGAGCTGACTGCCGGCTAGCAGTAGCCACCGTGCTCCGGACATCACGCTATGGACATTTAAGGAACTGCCTCGTTTAATCATCAGAACAATCCCAGGACAAGACAAGACAAGACCCCAGTTGACAACAGGCAAAGGATGAGAACAGACCTTTTTCCAAAAAAGATCTACAAGTGACCAAGTCGTTTAAAGACTGATGGTCAGTGCTAGTAACTGGAGAAATAAATGCAAGGGCTGAGAGAGGACTAAGTGGGTAAACCATGTAATCAGTCGGTGAAGCCTGACAATGTTTTCTTCAATACACAATTACAAATTTATATATATATGAGTGCTCTATCTGCATGAACAACTTTATGCCGGAAGAAGACATCAGACAGAAAAGGGCAACAGATCCCACTGTAGGTGGTCAAGAGCCACCATGTGGTTGCTGAGAATTGAACCTGGGCCCTCTGGAGGAGCAGTCAGCACTCTTAACCGCTGAGTCATCTCTCCAGCCCAAGCCTGACATTCTGAGTTTGGTTCACAGGGACCTACAAAAAAAGCTAGAGGTGGTAGCATGCATCCCAACACTCCTAGGACTAGATGGGAAGTGGAGAAAGGAAAATCTCCCAGAGCTTCATTGGCCAGCTAGTCTGGAGTATACAGCACAGCAGCAGAAAAACAGGAAAGACAGACCCTACCTCAACAGGGGCCAACAAAGGAAAAAGTCGACCTCTGGTTAAGAGCACTGACTGCTCTTCCAGAGCTCCTGAGTTCAATTCCCAGCAACCACATGGTGGCTCACAGCCATCTATAATGAGATCTGGTGCCCTCTTCTGGCATGCAAGCAAACATGGAAGGAATGTTGTATACATAATAAATAAATAAATATTAAAAAAAAAAAGTTGACCTCTGACCTCCACACATGTCATGGAGCAAATACTCACCCACACATACACAGAAACATAGGTATGTGAAAGAAATGCAAATCAAATCATAATGAGATTCCACTTCTTGTCTCTTGGGCTAAGGGTGTGGTTTGAATGTGGGCTGTCCCGATGGGCCAATGCTGTTAATGTTTGCTTCTGAGCTGGTGGCACTGAACCTCAGTTGTGTAAAACGCTGCGTGCCTAAAAGCAAAAAAGCTTGGGGCTGGAGAGATGGCTCAGCAGTTAAGAGCACTGGCTGCTCTTCCAGAGGACATGAGTTCAAATCCCAGCACCCACATGTGAGTTCACAGCTGTCTGTAACTCAGTTCCAGGGGACCTGAACAGGCATAGTTGCAAGCGAAACACCGATACACATAAAATAAGAATAAATAAGTAATTATTTAAAAAATTTGTTTTAACTAGAAGAACTGTTCAATTCTGTTCAATTCCATACTATGTGCTTTACCACGGTGGCTTTTTATGTATTTATCAGGGCTGGAAAGATGACTCAGTGGATGAAGCTCTTGCTGCACAGGGGTGATGGTCAGACTTTGCATCCTAAGCACCCACATAAATGCCAAGCAAGGGTGGTTGCCCTCCTGTAGGGGGTCCTCTGTGCCAACCAGCCAGCTCCACTAGCTGAGCTGGTGAACTCCAGGTTCAGCGAGAGACCCTGCTTAGACAAAATGGAGAGTGATTGAGGAAGACACTTGGTGTCAACTTCTGTTCTCTATATGCACACATACACACACACACACACATATGTGCACGCCCACCTGCATTCATGCAGACACACAAATACACGTGCAAACACACACCCTTTAAAAGAACTGCCAGTATGAATTCCATTTTGTGGAGGAGAACACCGAGCCTCAAGGCTTTTATCAGTATCTTGTGAGTAGCTGATGGCAGATCTAGTCTGGAGCCGGATAGTAATGGCCACAGGACCTAGGCTCTCCTGAAGTTATTGACCCTTGGCCATTTGGAACATTATTCCTGAGATGACCCCATGATGGGGAGGACATGACCATATCTGGTCTTTCCTGAGACAGAGATCCAGGCAAGTTTTCTCAACATTTGTTTAGCAATATAGGCCATTCTCTTTGTTCAGTCTAAATGGACATATTTTATATGAGCTTTGCAATTGTTATAAATTTAGGACAGATAATACTGGGCATAATGCTGGCATTGAAGGGGGAAAAAACCACTGCAAGAAGCTGCTGAATGAGGCCAGGTTCATTCTGGGGAGTCTCGGGGGTCCGCATACAGGAGGAGCATGGAGTGGCTGTTTTTGTTGAGTGTAATGAAATGTTACAAACAAACAAAGCATTCAACTTGCTGAGACTTAGAAGGTTCTCTGCAAACAAATGTCCGGTCTACCCTGATTAATTCCTAGTAGTGAATGTGGGCTATGCTGGGCTTGAGTGTGAGCCTGCTGTTTGCCCGGTGATTGCCCCGGGGTAGGGCAGGGACAGGAGCTGGTTCCCAGCTGGCCAGAATGAACCCATTACCAGCTGGGGCCTATGCATTTAGAGAATTCCCATTGTTCGCTGTTGACTTTATGTCTGCAGAGAAGTTGAAACCTGAAAAAGGAAACCACAGTCTTCAAAATTTTCTAGAAAGAAAAAAAGGGTGAGATGTCACTGGAGAGTCACACCAAAGCTTTGTTCCGACAGGCAAAGACTCCTCCAGGCAGCTAAAGCACGCCCAGGACAACTGGAGACCAGCCGCAGGGCTCCTGGACAAAGCAAACAAAGGACTGGACTGCTACAGAAACATTGTTAGAGAAAATAGGTCAGTCTTTTAATGATAGTGGAGATGGAGGCCCCTGCCCCCCCCTCTCTCTCTCTCTCACACACACACACACACACACACACACACACACACATTGGGCAATACATCTGACGGGCTTGGGTATCTAGGATAAACAGACATGGCTCTCAAAGGTATCACTCAGGTGACTTTGGCTAGAGAAACCCCAGCCAGAGAGGAACAGTTGCCAGCAAGAGAAGCCAGACTTTGAGGCCCACAGTGAGCACCAACGGATGCTAAACTGCATCCTCGCCAGCACAGAAAGTTTTAAAGGAGAGTTCACCTCTAAGTTTATGCAAATATGACCTGGCGTTTGACCTCAGCGCTGACTGAGGAGCAGAAGAAAACATAGGGGGAAAAAAAGAGTAGAGGAAGAAAGGAGATAAGAAACTTTGGATAGAATGGTTCTGTGGTTTGACCACGATTTGAGCATGTGCCCCAATGACTCGTGTGTCAGAAGCTTGGTTGTCTGTGAGGTGGCACTGAGAGGGGTCAGATGCTTAAGTGGTGGGGTCTACGGGGTGGAGAGATGACTTAATGATTAAGAGCGCTTGGTGCTCTTGTAGAGGACCCAGATTCAATTCCAGGCACCCACATGGCAGCCGACAACCATCTGTAACTCCAATCCCAGTGGAACCCAAGTCTCCAAGGGCACTGCATGCCCATAGTGCACAGATACACATAACAGGCACAAACACACACACACACACACACACACACACACACACAACCTAAAAAAATTAAATCAAATCTGGGGCCTAGTGGTACTCATTGGAGGCTCCATCCTTAAAGGAATTAAGGTTATTATCAAGGAACCCCAGGTTAGTCTCTAGAGAAAGTTATTTTAAATGGCCGGCCCTCCACCTCTTCTAGCTTCCTGTCTCATCATGTGACCTTTCCCTCCTGGATTCCTGCCGCAGCACCATCCACCATGATACAGCATGGTCAGGGAGACCTTTCCAGAACTGGCAGAACCTTTACACACCATAGCTGGTGCTGTGAGGTGAAACAAAGCTTACCTCTGAGGGGGAAATCATTTTTAATTTAAGTAAGCTCCAATTTGAGGAGGACTCTGAAACCTACCGGTGACCTAAGGTTGAGGCAGGAAAGTGTAGGGGAAACAGCAACCCAAGGATCCACTTGACTTGAACTGTACCTGCATCCCCTTTTTAAACAGTGCACTGCCCAGCCTGGGACCTCACCCCAGCATCAAACTGCGTGCACATTTCTCCAAACAACACAAGACATTTCCCCTCCCTTAGTAACTAAACTCTTTGTGATTCTCCCTTCATAGTTACTTTCATTTCACACGTGACCCAGGACACAAATGGGAACTAGAGACTGGGGATGATCTAGCATGAACCAGTTTGGATGTATGTACAGTAGAGCAAACTGTACCTTCTGAATAAACCTTGGGGGAGATCCTGTTTATTGTTTTCTTCCTCTGTATAATTGGGTGTGCATATGATTAAAACTAAATGCACTGTAGGAAAGGATATGTATAATAATGACCTACAGAAGCTAAACCTATCAATCAAAACAGAGAGCCACCCACACACTACAACCTTTAGAAAACAACTCCTCCTTGTCTTCATCTTTCTCCTCTTTAATTGGCCTCCTCTTCCTCTTAGACCCATAAAAGAAGTCAGGGACAATAGCCCCTGCTCCTGGACACACTAGTTTCCTTGTAGTATACTTTGCAATGTCTCTTTAAATAAAACCTCTTGCTATTTTACTCTGTGTGTGCTTTTATTAATTATCTGAATAAGACATTAAGAGCCTAGAAACACCTAGCTCAGTCTAAAGAAAGCCATTGACAACAAGGTTATGATACAACTTAACTCCTAGGGTGAGACGCCATAAAAAAATGCCTCTAAAAAGTGTTGTGTAATAGTAATAAAAACTACACAGTAGTGGCATAAAAACAGACAGGCTGATCAATGGAATCAAACTAAAGACCTAGAAGTAAATTCACACACCTATGGACACTTGGTTTTTGACAAAGAAGTCAAAATTATATGGAAAAAAAAAGTATCTTCAACAAATTGTGCTGGTCTAACTGAATATCAGCATGCAGAAGAATGCAAATAGATCCATATCTATCACCCTGCACAAAACTCAAGTCCAAATGGATCAAAGACCTCATTATAAAACCAGATACACTGCACCTGACAGAAGAAAAAAATGAGAAATCACTTTGAACACATTAGCACAGGGGACAAGTTCCTGAACAGAACACCAATGGAGCTGGCACTAAGAAACTAAACTCATGTAACTGAAAGTCTTCTGTAGGACAAAAGGACAAAACAGCAGCCCACAGAATGGGAAAAGATCTTCACCAACCCCACATCTGACAGAGGGCCGACTTCCAAAATATATCAAGAACTCAAGGGACTAGACA
>NC_022030.1:60299422-60303503 GCF_000317375.1 Microtus ochrogaster
AAATATTTATTTATTTATTATGTATGCAATATTCTGTCTGTGTCTATTCCTGCAGGCCAGAAGAGGGCACCAGACCTCATTACAGATAGTTGTGAGCCACCATGTGGTTGCTGGGAATTGAACTCAGGACCTTTGGTAGAGCAGGCAATGCTCTTAACCACTGAGCCATCTCTCCAGCCCCAATGTAGAAATTTCAAATGGCTGAGAGTCACTTAAAGAAATGTTCAGCATCCTTAGCCATCAGGGAAATGCAAATCAAAATAATGTTGAGATTCTATCTCACACCTGTTAAGTTCAAAAACACAAGTGACAGCTCATGCTTGAGAGGATGTGGAGCAAGGGGAACACTCCTTCATTGCTGGTGGGAGTGCAAACTCATACAGCCACTTTGGAAATTAATGCTTCTCAGAAAACTAGGAATCCATCTACCTCAAGATCCAGCTATACGACCCCTGGTCATACACCCAAAGGACATCCCACCACACCTCAAGGACATTTGTCTAACTATGTCCATAGCAGTTTTATTCATAATAACCAGAAACCGGAAACAACTTAGACGTCCTTCAACTGAAGAATGGATTTTCAAAGTGTGGTACACTTACACAATGCAGTATTACTCAGCTATCAGAAACAAGGACAACATGAAATTTGCTGGCAAATGGGTGGAACTAGAAAAGATCGCCTGAGTGAGGCAACCCAGACCCAGAAAGACAAACATGGTATGTTCTCACTCATAAGTGGATGTTAGCTATAAAGGACAACCATGCTACAAGCCACAGACCCAGAGAACCTAAGTAACAAGGAGGAATCAAGGAGGGAATGCATGAATCTCACTGTGAATAAGAAATAGAATAGACATAACCAGTGGATGCATGTGGGGCGGTGGGACTAGGAAAGACCAGGTTGGGCGGGATGGAGGAAGAGAGTACTGGGAGAGACGATTGGAATCTGGGGGCATGTCTGGGATGTGCTAGAAACCTATGCAATGGAAACTCCCCAGAATCTATGAGGGTGAGCCTAGCTAAGACTCCTAGCAATGCTGGATACAGAGCCTGAACTGACCATCTCCTGTAGCCTGGAAAGACTTGCAGGGGAAGGACTGATACACCAACCCAGCCACAAATCCTTTGACCTACAATTTGCCCTGCCTACAAGATCTGCTGGGGTAAAGATGGTGCAGAAACTGTGGGAGTGACCAACCAATGAGTGGCCTCGCTTGAGACCCACACCATGAGAGGGAGCTCACCCCTGAGGGCCAGAACTCAGAGGAGGGATACCGCAGAGACCTAGGATAGAACCAATTACAACTGACAACAACACAGAGTCAATCGACATGATTCCTAACGATAATCTGCTATACTCATAGATTGGTGCCTAGCCCAACTGTCGTCAGAGAGGCTTCACCTAGCAACGGATGGAAACATACGCAGAAACCCACAGCCAAACATTAGGTGGAGCTTAGGCGATACTGCAGAAGAGAGAGAGAAAGGATTGTAGGAGCCAGAGGGTCAAGGACACCACAAGAAAACCCACAAAATCAGCTAACCTGGGCTTATTGGGGATCGCAGAGATTGAAACCTATGGTCAGGGAGCCTGCATGTGACTGACCTAGGTCCTCTGCATATATGTTACAGTTGTGTAGCTTGGTTTTCTTATGGAACTCCTAACAGTGGGAGCAGGGGCTGACTCTGTTGCCTACTTTTGGCACCCAACCCTCCCATGGGATTGCCTCATCCAACCTTAATAGAAGAGGAGGTGCCTATTGTCACTACCACTTGATGCACTATGCTGGCTGATATCTATAGGAGGCCTGCCTTTTTCTGAAGAGAAACAGAGGAGGAGGAGTGGATGGAGTTGGGGCTGGGAGGAGAGAAGGGAGGGGAAACTTCAGTTGGGATGCAAAAACAAACAAATAAATAGAGTTGAAATAATGAGTTTGTAGTTTAGAAGAATTCTGGCATTCGAAACGGGTAGCTAGGGAGGAGGAAGAATGGGAAGGGGTGGGTTGAGGCCTTGTGTGACTCAAAGTGAGGTCTTGGGCATTAGCAGAAAGTGAAAGTTGGGGAGAAATGAAGACTTCTCATATTCTATGACAGCTGGTCTCTAAGCAGCCGTCCCGGCATCGAGGTCAGTTGGGATATAAGCATTCAGTTCTGTGATTTCGTGGGAGGTCACGGCCCCACACTTAAGGACCTGTGCTTTGCACAAGCCCTGCACTACTGGAACAGTAGCACAATGACCGAGATGGCCAAGTGACCATCAGGAGGGTTGTGCACGCCGGTCATTGAGATGATTCAGGTCCTGGGATGGTCGGAATGTGGCAGGTTAGTGAAAGCGACACCATTTCAAACTGAAAATGTGCTTATTTCTAGATCCCAATGAATGTTTTTAGATCAAGTTGAAATCCAGCAATTAAAAGTGTGGAAAGCAAAATCTCAGATAAAAGAGACAATGCTATAAGAAAAACCAGGAAAATGACACGGAGTTCCTGGAAAATAAGTAAGGCAGACATTGTTGTTCTTCCACTGCCTCTATGGAAATGGGCACTTTCTATAAATGGTCTGAGTCTTACAAAGAGAAGTTTCCTGGATGAGGGATGAGGACAACAATGGGTAAAAGAATAAATATTTAGGGGGCTGGAGAGATGGCTCAGAGGTTAAGAGCACTAGCTGCTCTTCCAGGGGTCCTAAGTTCAATTCCCAGCAGCCACATGGTTGCTCACAGCCATCTGTAATGAGATCTGGTGCCCTCTTCTGGTCTGCAGGCATACATGGAGGCAGAATGGTGTATACATAATAAACAAATCTTTAAAAAAAAGAATAAATATTTAGAACATAGGTAGGGATTATGCTGGTTTAGTAAAGTGGTGGTTGTATGTTCTCCACCAAGATCCCTAACCATCACTAGCGCTGGGTAGCTGACTAGGTTTCCAGGGCCAGGCCTGATTTCCCTCTTGTTGAGTGGGTCTAGTTCAACTAGAGAGCTGGTGGTTACCGCCAAGGTATGCGTGCCTCTACTGCACCATTAGGGCTTTTCTGTCATGCTCATCATTGCTTGTGGGTCACAGCTGGCTAGGACTGCTGGTGGCTTCCTTCCTTTGGATGCTTTCATGGAGCTTTCTAGTACCATGATGGCCAGTCCTCAGGGATGAGGCTTTCAGGCCAGTGACAGCTCAGGGGCCCCTGGGCCCTGTGTCTGAAGTACACACTCTCTTCAACAAGAAGGACTTAACCTTCCACCTCTAAGGAGTAATCAAGGGCAATAGCAATAGCTTGTAATGTTTGGAAGTCTCTCAGACAACCCTGGCCAACAACTTAAAAGAGGGCTTCTCAAGCCCAGTGTTGGGGCTTTTGTTAAATGGTCTGTGGCTCCTGGGGGGAGCATTGAGAGCCTAGGAAATTTTCATTTAAACTTTATATGTGTAGATAGATAGATAGATAGATAGATAGATAGATAGATAGATAGATAGATAGATATACATTGAGTGAATGAGGAATTTTTAGGGAGATAGTTAATAATATAAATCCTTTTAACTTTTCAGACATCCTTCTGCTCTTTTAGCCTCCTTCATCTTCTGTCTTATCTTCCTCCCCCTCCCTAATTAGAGTTACCCATTTCCCCCATTTCCTTTCAAACCATAATCAATCAAAATGCAGAGTGGTGGAGAATGATTCCAACTGATACACCTGTAACACAGCTCCTGCACCGAAGGTTCAGGATCACTGTGGAAGTGGGGAGGAAGTTTGTAAGAGACAGAGGAGCATGGAGTTTGTCAGATGGTGTCTGCTAGCCATGTCAGGAGCTACACCCATCAAGTCTTACCAACACAGCTGCCTAGTCATGCTAGCACGGATGGAGGAAAGTTCAGGAGGCTTCAAGCCTACACAAAGAATGACACACAACTAAAGAATACTGAGAGCAGGAGAAACAGTCTTCACCAGTTAGTCATCCAATACCAGATGGTGAGCCCTAAAAGCATCCATACAAGTAACATACAGACTAAATGGGTTCTATTTATATACTTATATATATTTATATATTGAGAAACACACACACCAACAACGAAATAAAAGGATATGAA
>NC_022030.1:60304153-60335454 GCF_000317375.1 Microtus ochrogaster
TGAGACCCTGTCTCAAAACAAACAAAAAGAACTCTTTACACATCTCCTTGTGTTTGTTGATAGTGCACAAATTCTATGTATGTACATAGCTTGTGTACATAACGATACATCCCGAGAAAAGCACATATTTTTTTGTATTTAGCAATATTGCCACTTCTGCTTTCATTTGCCTCACAGACTGACCCATGCTTGTTATTCTTTTTTCACCACGCTAGAGGGTTTGCTTTTAACAGGACTGGCACAAAGCCTGAGTATTGAATGTCGTGAGTCCCTGTAGGGACTAGCAATAGCTCTGATTTGAACTGTGTTGCATTGCTGGCCTCCCAGTTCTGTCTATGTGTATGTGTGCCAAGGTGTGTGTGTGTGTGTGTGTGTGTGTGTGTTTGTGTGTGTTGTGTGTGTGTGGTTTATTTGTTTTGATCATCCACCAATTGCTCCTAGGCTGTTCTTTGTTTATAATGCCTGAAAAGGTTTGAACCAGAAACATAAACTTGGTAATCTCCTGCAACGAGTTGTTCAAGATAGCATGAAGTTCAGATTTACCTAAGTACTGAAGATAAAGTCTGGGAAGTGGATAAAAGTCAAATAAAAGCTGTGGCTTCACCACGTGAAGAATTCAGCTCCACTTCTAGTCACATGACCAGAGGCACCAGGCAAGCCATTCTAAGCCTGCACTAAGCATCCTGTTTTAAAGAAATGTTTTATTTTATATGTTAGAGCTGATAACTTTTAAAGTCCAACTTATTTTCCTGATTATAACCATACTTATTATAATATATAAACACATTATATATGTTACTTATATATTCAAAGTTATGTACCTTTTTTCTGTTTTTTTTGAGACAGAGTTTCTCTGTGACAGTCCTGGCTGTCCTGGAACTCAATTTGTAGATCAGGTTGGCCTCAAACTCATGGAGATCTGCTTGCCTCTGCCTCCCAAGTGCTGTGATTAAAGGCGTGTGCTACCACTGCCCAGCTTATGTACTTTTTTCTGTGATTATTGATTGGTGTGAGTGTGTGTGTATGTAGATGGCACATGCATTTACCCACTGAGCTACTTTACTGACCCTATGTAAAATAAATTATCGTGGGATATATATAAAGAATCCTAAATGTGTAAAAAGAAAACTGATGTTTCCTCATATTTCAGAGAGGAAGGATGTAAAACCAGGTACATATTTCTGGTTTGCTTTTTTAAATATATATACTTACACAGAGACGGGTGGCAGACACACCTTGCCACAAGGTAAATTCATTTTAGAAGAACAGCTTGCAAACCTGGGTTTCTCCACGCAATATTTGGCTTCAAGGTAAGTGTTTCAGGTGGAGCCATTTCACAGATCCCTTGAACTCCCTAGAATCAGAAGAAGACATTCCAAGACTTCTGTGAGCTCCCCCTGACCTTTGACCTCAAGGACAACCATTCGAGGCCAGAATGGCCAGATTGAAGCAGGTTTGCGATTCTGAGTGATCAGTTAGCACATCAGAAGAGCAGGGACTGGATAAAGGAAGCACTGGCGACTTCCATCAAAACCTAAACACCTGGGGAGAACATCTTGTGTCCACCAAGAACAGGAGAGGTACCCAGTCCCTGCCACTGCAACAAACCCAATGCTATCATTTTGTTGTCGATGTGGCCACCTTCCAGCAAAGTTCCCATCTAAGGAGCTTGAGGTCTCTGTGACCTTGAGAAGTGGCTGGTGGGGAACTGACTGAGAGCACCTGGTGACAACGGTCCCACTTTCAATCTTCTTAAAAAGAGCCTGGGAAGATTGCTCTCTAGTTCATGAATTCCAGAAAGGTGATTCCTCTTTGCAGCCGAGCAGAGACATCTCTTGTTGTCTAAGAATGTGCTCTAGTGGCCATGCTGACCTGAGCCAGGGCTGGGGACTGAGTGTCTCTCCATATGTGTGGCCTTGATTGGTTTGCCACTTTGCTAATGGGGTCATAGTGGCAGCTCAGAGTTGGTCACAGTGGAATTTCTTTCTTTCTTTCTTTTTTAACCATAGAAATGGGCACATGCTGTAAACTTTGGCTTCCTTTCTTCTACTGGTTTTTTTTTTTTTTTTTTCGAGAGCCAGCTGTTAAAGATTTACTATCACTCTGTTGAAGTCATTGCCACAAGTGAGAACTAGTTCCTGGTGCCTCCGCCAGACACTGCAGACATCGCACTCCACATCACAGAGGAGAGCTGAATGCCAGCTGAGCCCTGTCCTCCATCCCCTGAGGCTTAGTGAAGATCCACTATACTGCATGTGCCTGCAGAGCCTCCCGGCACAGGTCAACCAGTTCTGCAGGTTGGTGGCTAGTGGTCAGGCTCCTGCCAGAGCAGAGCTCTGGACTGTGCCCCTGGCTGGAGGCCTGTAACCTGAGACCTGTGGGAAGGCTAGGGGTTTAAGCCAAATACCATTCTACAGGCACCTGCCCCACAGGAAGGATCCGGCCAGAGCAGAGTCCTCTGGGGAAGTAATTGCTCCTGCTCCATTGAAGTTTCTGGAGAATTGGGGGGAGCGGGGTAGTTCTTAGCCTATCTACCCAACGATCCATATCACAGGGTCAGGGCCATGCCCTCACTGGCTGATATGAACACTGGATGCCTGTCAGGGTCTCTGACCCTCGTCATCAGGCTCTAGGTCTGATTTTCAATAATCTAGCAAGTTCTACAGGAGCTAAAAATTTCCCAACCTACCTTAGAGGCCCCAAGGCTTTCAAAATTTCTCTTAAATGGGAAACTGTCCTAAGCCCATCCCTTCCTTTTTCCTGGTGTCCAGGTCCAGCATCACAAGTCATCTTTCTCCATTGTCATCGTCATTGTCACTGCCCACCAAGCACCGCGTCTCGCTGATGTCCACTGTCTCGTTCCCTCTTTGCCCACTTCCATTACCGCTGTCTAGGCCAAGAGTCTAGTAATTGCAGTGCTGCCAACACTAGGTTATTTGCAGGGGTCAGCAAGCCTTCCCTGCAAAGAGCCAAATAGCAAACAGTTTCTGCTTTGAGCCTTCTTTGTAGGGTCACAGGGAAAGGGGAGGAGAAGAAAGCGCCAGGATACTACATATTCTTAGAAAACAAGAGATGACTCTGCTCGGCTGCAAGGAGGAATCACCTTTCTGGAATTCACGAACTAGAGAGCAATCTTCCCAGGCTCTCTTAAGAAGATTGAAAGTGGGACCATTGTCACCAGGTGCTCTCAGTCACGTGTTCCCCACCAGCCACCTCTCAAGGCCACAGAGACCTCAAGCTCCTTAGATGGGAACTTTGCTGGAAGGCAGCCATATCGACAACAAAATGATAGCATTGGGTTCATTGCAGTGGCAGGGACTGGATAGCACCCCTGTAGTAGCCTGGCGCTTTCTTCTTCTCCCCTTTCCCTTTAGCTCATAGGCTATGCCAAAGCTGGCCACGAGCCTAATTTGACTGGCAAGGCCTACTTTAATGATCCCTGGCCATTACAATCTCACTAGACACAGGGACAGGTGTGCTTTGCGTGTTACAATGTGATTTGTTCCTTGGAGTCCTATGTACAGGGAGCTTGGTCCTCAGAGCGGTGGCACTGGGAGGTGGTGTGACCTTTTAAGAGGAGGGCAGCTGAGAGGTCCTTAGATCATTGAAGCTGCTGGGGATTGAGTGCATGGGACACATTGGTTTATTCTGAAGTTAGGGTGCTAAAAAGAGCAGCCACGGAAAAAGAACCTCCCTCCTCCTCGTCTTTACTTCTGGTGATACACTCTCCCTTTCTCTGATGCGCTTTGCCCTGATGCCATCCAATATGGACTCTCACCAAAGACATAAGCCATGGGCCACCCGATCTTGGTCTCTCGGCCTCCAGGGCTGTGAGTTCAATAAGCTTCTTTTCTTTATAAAAGTGGCCTGCATCAGATATTACATCCCAGTGCTGAAAGGAGATCAGTCACGGTAAGCGGTTCAATTCCAGACTGCAATCTTGGTTATGGGCATATTTACAAAAGCTTTTCTAGTCTAGGATTCCAGTTGGGGTTCTTTTGAGGGTGGCTCAGTCAGTTCCGTTTGTCATTTCCTGCGAGTCTTGGTCTGGGAACAGTCAGGGATGTTTTTCCATGTCAGGCTTTAAGAATTCAGCAGGAGCACCCCAAACCCCCAAACCACACAGTCCTCAGCAGGCTTGGAACAGACTTCACTAAAGGGTAGGTTTTCAGGCAAAGAAGAGACAGGGCTCACCGTGCCAGCTTGACATGGCTGGAGGGATGAATGGCGGGACAACCCATGAGGAGAACCCTCCTCACTCCGCTCTTCACCTTCTGGCTTCAGAAGGAAACCAGAAGAGTTCAGGGAACACTTTGCCAGCCACATCACAATGGAACTTCCTGCTGGGGAGAATATTCCAGATGCATAGAGACCGTTGAAGCTTGAACTTTGGTCCTTCATAACCTGTGCCCTTGGCTTTCCCAGGCTCTAGAGGGTGGAACCGTGAGGGTGGCCATGAGCTCATGCTGTAGACAAGGGTAATCAAAGGCGTGATTCCTATCACACTGAGAGCTGGCGATGTCTTGTGCAGAGGAGCCATGGGGACGGGCATCCACCTTGTACAGCTGTGGGGATTAAATAAGAGAAGTCATGCTAGTGGCAACTATGGCTCCTGTGCACACGGGCAGTCACACCTTGTGAAGTCAAGGCAGGGCCCTAATGGTCACACCTACCGCCAGCCTCAGCCTCCAGCTTGCTTCTTTGTGGCATCCAGGATTAAGAACCCTGCTGGTGACTAGCTTTGCTTTCCTCAGGGCATGAAAGGCTTCAATTCCTGATGCTAATCCAGGAAGTCCATATTAGGGGGAGAGGAGAGGCTGTCTGTCACTCAGCGCCACTGACAATGTTGGAAGGAGACTAAGATGACTTTCTTGGGGACACAGGAGCAGAGGAAGATAGAGCAAGAGGGACTGCTGCAGGGCTTGCTGGGAGAAACCTATGGCTCAGAAGAACAGAGAGCTCAGCCCTTGACCAATAAGAGAACCTTTCCCCTTGTGAAGGAGGAAGAGCCTCATGGATGGTGATCACATCAAATATAAGGCTAGGATCAGACAATGAGATCACCTCAAACATGGAGGATTGCCTCAGATAAGAAGGATCACCTCAGACATGGTCACCTCAGACACGGAAGGATCACCACAGGCATAGAGAATCACCTCAGATATGGTCACTTAAGATATGATCACCCAGACATGGAAGGATCACCACAGACGGGGAGGATCACCTCAGATATACAGGATCACTTCAGACATGCAGGTCATCTCAAGTATGCTATTCACCTTAAGTGTGTGGTATCACTTTGGACACGGATACTAGCTTTGCCTTTATAACAAGTGCATGAGATAATTGGTTTATAAAAAGTTTATTTTGGCCCATAGTTTAAAAAAATTCAGTTCATAATTGGTTATCACCACTGATTTTTGTATTGCACCAGCATGTGTTCCACAGTTCCTTTAAAGGCCTAAAAACTCCCACTAGGCTCCACCCCTTCCCAACAATATCACCTTGGTGACCTACTCTTTAATATATGGGCAAATTCAGATCAAAATTATAGGAGGGCTTCACCTTGAGTATGGGGGAGTATGAGTATTACCGTGGATGTGTAGAGATCAATCATCTCAGACATGGGACATTTTATAACTGGAAGGTAAAATGTCTCTCATTGGCTCGGGTGTTTGATTACTTCGGGTGTTTGATTACTTTGTCCTTGGCTGGTGGTGCCATTTTGGAGATTGCAGAATCTCTGAAGGCACCAAGCACATACACGATGTATAGATGTACATGTGGCCAAAATACCCAGATACAAAAAATAAATGAAAAAATTAAGAAATTAAAAGTAACTGATACAGGGCATTGCCATGGACATTGGGTGTTATCTTAGACATGGGGAGCACATCAGATCTGGGGAGTACCTCACAGGTTGTGCATCACCCTGGACACAGCTTTCTTGTTAATAGGCTGGCTGCCTTTCTGTGGGCTCCTTCAAAACTGTGAGGGTTACGAGTGGACCCCACCCTGGGAAGAGTCTCAAATCTCCAGAGACCAGAAAACCTGATCCACAACTCAGTTTTCAAGGCACAAACCCTGAGAGCCATGGCTACCCATCCCTCACCAAAATATATAGCACTCATCTTAGCCAAGCCATTGGTTTTTCTTTTAATGTCCTTATAGCCAGAAATGTTGATGCTTTAATCATTTCTTACATGGCATGGTAGCAAATAGTTATTTTGGTAGAGGAGGGAGCTTCTGTTAAAACTGTGTCTTCATGGCTGGAGAGGTTGCTTAGTAGTTAAGAACGCTTGTTGCTCTTACAGAGGACCCAGCTTCCCAATACCCATATGGCAGCTCACAATAATCTATAACCCAGACAAACCTGGGATATAGGGCAAGACCCTGTCTTAACAACAACGACACAACAACCTCAAAGACCAAGGAGGTGCATTTTTTGCATTTCTCTCCACATGCAGGGGTTAGCAAATATTTGCGGAGTGCAAGTTCCTTAACAAGAAAGTAGAATTCAACTAAGTGAGACGCCGAAGACAAATTAGATCCCAGAGAGGCCTACAGTCCCACAGTATTGAATTCCTAAAGGAATTGATTTCTATGTCTTTCTAGAGGATTTACTGGTGGACATAAAAATGCTAAATTTAGGAGGAACTGTGACATTAGGCCGAATATGGAGCAAGGCATGAAGAAGCTGAGCGAGCACGAAGAAGACTCTGCAGGTGGATGAGCTGTGTACTCTTGTTTCCAGAACAATGCAGCTGCCATTGACGTCAATGTCAGCAAGGAAACAAAAGGCCCTTTGGGTGTGTGCAGGGTGCAGCTTGGCCCAGCTTTGCTGTTTGGGTGTTGGGGAGTGTGGTGAGGTGTCAGTGTCAGCGGAACTAGAGGCACTGCCCTGCTTTCTGCAGTGTGGGGCAACATCTGGCTTCCCAGGGCTCCTTCAGGGAGAGCTGCTGAGGTGAACTTAGTATCTGCTCCATCTGCATCTGAAGAATTGTGTGTGCCTGGGCAGAGAGAAAGAAGTGGCTCACACCCAGGAATTCTTGAATGTGGGTTAGCTGGCTGTGTAGACAAGTGGCTCAGTTTATTCACAGGCTCCTGTTTATAATGGTTGCTTTGTTTCCCATCCCTGGTTCCTAGGAGACCCCAGGGGAAGATCCAGAGTAGTGGATGCTGCTGGGCTTAAACTCCTGGGCAGTGCCAAGTGCCCTTTTCACCCATCAAAGACAAGACAACCTCGATTTCCCCCGTCACACCCTTACACTTTCAGTCTTTAAATGGTTCTGTGTCATACAAGTAAATCTCGGGCCTCAAACCAGTCCCAGGGCAGTTCTACTCCCTCTTTTGCCCTTTGAACGGGAGCCTGAATGGTTGATATGCTTTCAGACACTGCTCTTGAAACAGCAAATAGCCTAAGCCGAGGTACCACAGGGGCAGGGCTGCCCTATCCCTGGCGAGTTCCCTACCCTGTCACGCGAGCGTCTGCAGCTTCCACCTTGGAAAAGTTCTGATTTCTCAGATGCGTTCCCCATTTACCCATCCTCAAGTGCCTTGCCTCCATAGGGCCTGTAAGATTAATAAACAACACCATCCCATTGGGTCACGTTCCCCTTTAGAACGCCAGTCTTTTCTCTCTATGCAATTGAGGGCAGGGGGAATCACTTCTTCCTTTTATCTCTGTCCAGTTATCATGACCTTATTTCCGGAATACACCCTTGCAACAAACACAGGGCTTCAAAAACAAGGAAGGTTACAAGGAAGCGTTGTGTTCCGCCGACGGTCAGCCTGGGGCATAGGATGTCCTAGGTGGGTGTGCAACAGCAAATCCAGAGGCCGCCGTGTCTGTCTTCCGGCGCCTCGCCCTGAATGAATGAGAAAGGAAATGAATGAACTGGGCTGGGTGAGCGAGGGGTGCCAGCAGAGAGCTTTCTCTGTCCTGCGGGGCGCCCGGATCGGACGTGTAGCCGCAAGCGGTAGGATGGTAGGCCCGCAGGCTCGCGGCCCCAGGACTCCGCTGGGCGCGAATTGCGTAGAGGCCCGGCATAAATCCCCCCGCGCCCGCACTGGTACGCGCCACTCCGCGACGGACGAGCTGGCAGAGGCCGCGCCAGGTGAATGGAAGACCCGCGGGCCGGAAGTGGACGATCCCACTCGCCAGGATGCGGAGGGGCGCAAGAGCCGGCCGCGTCTTCATTGAGGAACCCGGGAGGCGAACATGGAGTTCCATGTGCGTCTTATGTAAAGGGAGCGACGGGCGTCTCAACCAATTGACGCGCACCGCTCTCAGGTTCCGCCCCGCCGGTATGCAGATGAGGCGGCACCGCAACCAATGATGCGGGCAGGGGCGGGCGCAGCGCGCGCGGTCACGTTTTCCACTATGTGACAGCCGAGGGCGACCCGGCGGCGGCGGCAGCGCGACAGGGACAAGCGGCTCCGGGCTGCTGCGGCGCAGGCCTGGCGCACCGAGTGACGGGCCGGGAGAGGAACGGACGCGCGGGCGGACGTGGCGGAGCGGTGAGTGGCGCGGCGCCGGGCGGTGGCGCGAACCGGGACGACCGCGGGCGGCTTACGTAACCTGCGGCTCGGACAGCTGGAGCTGGGGTCCTGCGCCAGAAGTAGGCGGCCGTGAGGATGGGTGCAACTCGGCAGAATGCAGATGGGACCACGCTCTGACCCTCTTCCAGCCCCACACTGCTGCCCCTATTTCGCAGGTCTAGGCACAGAGGTCGGGAAGATTAGTTAGGCATCTTGTCGGATGCGCAGAGCCTTGGAGAGACCGCCACACCAGACTGCGTTTCTTTAAATGAGTTTCTTTATCCGCCACCCCGCCTCCACTCCCGTCGTGATGTCCAAGGGGGCCGGGGTCACTGCAAATTGTCACTAGGATACAGAGGGTCCCTTGAGAAGGGGCTTCCTACTCTGAGTCCAGAGAGTCAAGTCTGGCCCTGGGGAAGGACCGCTGCTAGGCGCTGACCCCCTGCGGTGGGGGAGGGGTTAACAGAGAAGAGAAAGCCCCCAATGCCAAGTCACGCCTGGGGACCCCCGAGGTCAGAGGGATCACCTTGTCCACCCACTTTGTCCTCTGTGGCATCCTTGCCAGTACCGCTGTCTCCAGATGGACTGGGCGTGTGGCAGAGGGAGGGGGTCCTCTCTGAGTTGGAGCAGTCACGTCATCCTTTGGGACATCATACCTTGGCTGTCAAGCACAGACATGGACCAAGAGGTGGGCGGTGGCCTGCTTCCCCTGCAGGAATCCTGGTTGCCAGGGTTTCTGTAACGTATACACAAGGAACCAGTTTGGAAAGGTGATTCATACAGAACAAGAGAGCCAGAAGGCTCCCTGGAAATCTTCCAGGGTAACCCCTAGCTCAGCGAGGCACAGACACAGGCTGGCAGGCTGTACCACTCTAAAACCAGGTCTGGCCGTCACAGGATCTGTTTCTCCTCCTTGGTCCACATGCTTCCTAGAGGTACAAGCAGGAAGAGGACTTGTCCACGCTACCTTACTCTATTGGGTCCAGGTGGGATTTGGCTCATAAGGGATGAGAGTCTGCCTGAAGTCTTAAATTAATAAATCGGGTTTTTAAATCACACAATCGCTTTCTGTTAAGTTGTTGAAACCGAATGAAGCCAGGGACTCCTTTGTTTTAGTGGTAGCTGCGCAGGGTGCCAGCGTGGAGTGGCACTGTGGGTGGTTGCAGTTATCTGCCGCTGTCATCTCGGTGTGATTCACTGTACAGCACTAATGCAGCTCGCGTTTTCTGTGGAGGTCGGAGTGCTGGGGGGGGGGAGCCCCAGAGGGAGGAGCCCCACATCAGCCAGCAGGCAGCTACTGGGTACCTTGACTTACCGTGGGCCTCAGTTTCCTCATCTGAGGCAGTCTCTGAAATCTGATTCAGTTCAAGGGTTTGGAGGAGTTCCGCGTCTGTGGACTGTTTTCCTCAGTGATAAGCCGTTTCTGAAACTCTTATCATCGCGTCACGGTGTGAGGCATATCTGGTGTGCTTAAAGGAAGTAGGAAAGGCTCCTGTTGCTTTATGGCTTCTCTCAAACACTGAACCTTCTAGAAAACCTTGGGAGGTGTGGGGCTTATCATAATGGTATGATTTCATTCAGTCTCAGCGGCCCCTCAGCTCCAGCTCTGGGAAGTCGATGAGTGATTGATGGGCCGGGAGCTTAGAGGCAGAGGAAAGAGCCACACTGGGTGTTGGTGCTGCCCTTGAAAATGGCTGATTAGGTGACTAGAAACACGTAACCCACTGCCCTGTGGAGCCCCTCTTCATCTAACCCTTGCGGGAAGCTGCCTACCAGCAGACTCCTGGGAGAACAAGCAAGGGTCCCAAGCCAGGGTCCGCCCCTCTGGGGAGCTGGCCATCATGTGAAGTATAATGGTAACAAACCGGTCACTGTAGGTAACTCGAGAGTCTAGAGCAAGACAAAAGTAGGGAGAGAGGCCACACGACTGACTTTTTTAAAAAGTGATGTGTGTATGTGTGTGTTTGTACGCGCACGTGTGCGTGCGTGTATTGTGTCCATGTGGAGGTCAGAGGGTAACTTGAAGGAGTCAGTTACAGGGATCAAACTGAGATCAGCAGTCTCTGCAGCAAATGTCCTTACCCACTGGGCCTCCATCTTGCCATCCTCACGTCATTATTCACACAGTGGGCTGTGTGAAGAAACAGGGCCTGTTCACTGTGACACCTGGTCAAATAGGATCAGCACAAGTCCCCAAGGGCAAAGGCCTGGGTTCAAGTAGCTCCTCCTACCTCAGCCATCACCAGGGCCTGCCATCCTGGCACATTATTGTTCTACAGCTTGGTACTTCAACATAGGTAAGATTAATAAGCATGTGGGGGAGTCCTTGTAAGGCAGCGCCCCACCCGCGTGCCTCCTTCCCCTCCTTATTTGGACAGCCCTGGCCACGTTTTCCTCCGTTACCCAATCGTCACCATGGAGAGCATGGCTGTTTATTTAACAGGACAAGCATTTTCTCCAGATTACAGCAGGCAGGCCCCAGGGAGTTGGCTTCTACCAGGAAGTAGAAAACATGTTATAATATTTGAGGTTGTAAAATACCATGAGGCTTGCAGACTTGAGGTCCAGGCTGTCAGGTCCCTGTATATAAAGTCAGGAAACATTCAGAGTTTGCTGGCCTATGATTAGCCAGGTTCAAGCTGTTCTTGCAGATTAGTTAGAGGGGCATGTTCAGTTCAGGGACACAGACCAAGCTGGGACCTTAGATGTCTGCGTCTGTACTTTCAGGGAAGTAGGTTCTTTACTGATTTTCATTTCCCTCAGAAAATGTATTTATTTTCCTCTTAAGCAGGGGACAGGGAGTTGATAATAGCACTGGAAGCTGGCATTTTGTCCAGGCTCTGCTTTCCAGGACCTGTTTTTTCATACGTTTGTTGTTTTTTAAAACTATTTATTATGGAAAGTATAGCTAGCTGCGATACTGTGAGCTCCCAGCAGCCAGCCTGGGGTACCCTCTCCCACCCTAGACTCATGACCCCCTGCAGTTTCCTAATGTGCCTCTGTCTGCCTGAGGAGGGTGAACATGGCCAAGTGACCGGGTCAACAGCCCAGCTTAACTCCTGGCCTCAGGATGGCTTCTGTCCATAGGCGAGGCTAGTGGGTGGCTATGGGAAGGTGTGGGTTCAGGCCAAGAGGGTCTCAGCCAAGGTCTCCTTCTCCCTCCCAGAATCCTCCCTGAGACTGTACCCTGTTTCCCAGGGGCTCCTGCCCACCCAGCAGGGCTGGGACACAGTGCTTGACCAGAAGGCAAAGTCTGCTTGGACCAGCAGCTGCTTCTGCCAACTTGGCAAACTGATGTCAGCTCATCAGAGCCATTCATGCTGAGCAGTCCATTTTCTGGAATAATGAAGTCTTGGAAGATTTAGCTTCAGTTTGTTGCCTTACATTTCTGCCATTCTTGCCTGACCCTCTTTTCGAAAAAGTTTATCTTCCTCTCTAAGGTAACCTGGTGGCAACAGTGACCCTGTTCACACAGACCCCACCACCACCACACACACCCCAGGAATTGATACTGCCAGACACAAACTAGGAGTCCCAGGAACTGAGCAACACAGAACACCCACGGTGCACCAGGGGTGTGGTTAGGTAGAATGGGGTCTGTGTCCCAGTCCTTTGTATGCAAGCCAGGGGTGCTACCAACTTGCTCCACAGTGAACTCCCTCACCCTTCCCCAGTTACTGTGTGACTTGCCTGTGCTTTCCTGTCATGATTAAGCTCCAAGATGGAAAGCTGTTCCTTGTCAGTCATATATTACATTCCAGATACATCAGACCGTTTAATCCTCCCAGCGCCAATGAGAAGGAGGGATTCTTTTTATTCCCATCATAAAGGTGGGGAAACATGGCACGGAGGCTAAGGAACTTGTCAAGACCACATAGCCTGGAAGAGCAGAGGACGACAGAGAGCTTGGCCCCCTTGGACTGCTCACTCAGACGCCAATGCCGCTGCTGCTCCACCACCTTCAGAACCTAAGGCAAAAAAGATGGGCTGCTCACCTATGGGGAGGACTGTGTGGATGAGATGGATGGGGCTTAGAGTCCTAGGGGTCAAGAGAGAACACATCCTGGTGGCTTCGCGAGGACTGCACGCCCACTCGGAAGGCCTGGAGTCAACACAGGCGCTCAAGTGACAAGTCTTCATCAAGGGTGCCCATGCTGCTAGGACTGCCTGCCCCTCTCTCCCAGTCCCCACTCACAAGCCCTGACCCACTGCTCCTGTATGCCTTCCAGGACATTTTCATATCCAGTGTGCTCTAGTTCCTTGTTGGTCCCCAATGTTCTGGGTAAACCCCAGGAGCACTCTGTGCTCTAGTGTGCTGGAAGGTGGCCCTAGCGGTCACTGGGAAGCCGTGCCTGCATGTGTGTCCTGGTGGTTTTAGTGTGATTACCTGGGCTCGTCCTGGACTCCTACAGCACTTTTATTGTGGGTGCACAAATTTGGGTGTTCCGGTGTTCCAGGCTATACTGCTGTGCCTCTTTCAGTGGAAGCACGTGCCCTGTGATGCAGAGTTCTAGACTATGCGAATCCCCTCTTCCTGGCAGTCCCAGGCTCTCCTGGCAGGTGCACAGAGCTCCCTGGTGCAGAGTCCCAGGCATAGTAAGTGCTATGCCCTAGGGGTCCAGCAGGAAACACTCGAACTCTCGCCTCTTATACACCTTGCTCTCTAGAGGGAATGGAAGCATCATCCTGATACAACCCCCCAACAGGGAGACAGAGATGAAGTTACCCGAGTGTCTGAGAAGAGTGCTGTGGGCCAGAGGCAACAACAGTGCGAAGTCTTTGGAGGGAGAATATACACACAGGCCAGACTGGAGGGTGGCTGGATCGGTAGCGGAAATGCCCAGGCACAGCTGGACCTCAGAGTCTGCAGTGCCTTTTACAGACACAGTCTGTCCTCTGAGTAAGGGTCCCATCTCAAGCCTAGTATAAGAAACACCGTTCACCAGAATCACTTCTTTCTCCCATTGTGTTGACTGCAGTGGGGCCAGGTGGAGGCAGTAGTACAGTCTGGAAGCTGAGGCTGGCATCTGGCCAGAGTGGTCACGTGATACAGGTATCACACAGAGACCCCCACCCCCACACACACACCTATGGCACTGCTTGGGTTCTGTTGTTCCACTGACTAAGCACTCACAACTTGTTGGGGCATTTCTATGTTTCAGTTCCTAGAAGGAAAGGTCACACCCTCCTTCGGGAGTCTCTATGATAACATTTCCAGGTCCCCGTGGCCAGCTGTTCTCCACCATGCCATCACTATGCAGTGGGTCAAATAACTTCTTCCTTTGCATTTTCCTGGTGCTGGTGGTCTCTCCTTCAGTTCCTGCATCTCTGTAGGAAGATGCCCTCCATGAAGCCTGTGTGTAGACACGCTGAAAGTCTCCTCCCTTCCTCTTTCCTCAAACTAAGCCTAACTTCCAAACTGCTAAAATAAAGTAAAGTGAAGGCCAGAAGTCAGTTTGTTCTGACTTGAGCTGCGTTTATGTTGCCTGTGACCTGGGATACTGACAAACTCACTCTCTCTGTGACACAGCAAGCAGGTCCCTGTCTGGGGTGTCCTCCCTTCCCTGCACAGTTCTTCCTTACATTGGGTATAAACAGTGCCTCCTGGTGCCTCAGCCTGGCACCCTCCTGCCTCCTCTACAGGTTGCGTGTTTGTTTTTTCCTCATTGGGTACTACTATCGCTCTCTTTGCTCTTGAAAATACATCTTCCTCTGGGGTTGCTAGACTTTTATTACATGATTTTGCTGGCACCCAGGGCATTTGGAGATTGGTAGATTCAAACCTGTCTTTATCTCAGTATTTTAAGGCTTTTCTAGAAAACTATTTTCTCTGGGCAAAAATGGCTGTTTTTCCCCGTGGTTTCTCCTGCTAGGCAGTGCCACGTTTCCCTTTTTAGAGAGGTATGGTATGTGCACCCATAATCTCTATATTCCCAGCACGTGGATGGCTGAGGCGGGAGGGTTACAAGTTCAAGACCATCCTGATCTACATACCAAAAGGAGCAACAGGACAAATTACTTTCTCAGACCTCCCCTTGCCACCTTCCCCCCCCCACCCCGTCACCACAGACATTTCTCCCGTCTTGACAAAACTGTGTCTTTTTTTTTTTTTAACTCAGTTTTAGTTGCTTGTTTCATCAAACCTTTTGACTATAGAATTTTTGTGCATGAGGAGAACTAGGCGCTGTCTGCTCTGATTTGCTCTCCTCTCTGTTGGTGGCTGTGTTTCTTTGTTGGAGATATATACATATATGTGTGTGTATATATGTATGTATATATATTAATGTTGTTATTGAGCTATATATTTATCTCCATTCTCCTCTCTTCCTCTCCCATGGTCCCCCTGCTCCCAATTTATTCAGGAGATCTTATCTTTTTCTACTTTCCATGTATGTCTCTCTTAGGGTCCTCATTGTTCTCTAGTTTCTCTGGGGTTGTGAATTGTAGGCTGTCTTTCTTTGCTTTGTGACTAAAAGTGAGTATATGTCTTTCTGGGTCTGAGTTACCTCACTTGATATGATGTTTTCTAGATCCATCCATTTGCACGCAAATTTTAAGCTGTCATTATTTTTTTCTGTGTTTCAATATGTAAGTGTACCACATTTTCCTTATCCGTTCTTCAGTCGAGGGGCATTTAGGTTGTTTCCAGGTTCTGTCTATGACAAACAATGCTGCTTTGAACATAGTTGAGCACATGTCCTTGTGGTATGTATGATTGAGCATCCTTTGGGTATATACCCAAAAGTGGTATTACTGGGCCTTGAGGAAGGTTGTTTCCTAATTTTCTGAGAAATCTCCATACTGATATCCAAAGGAGCTGTGCCAGTTTGTACTCCCACCAGCAGTGGAGGAGTGTTTCCTTTACCCCTCATCCTCTGTTGGAATCTTCTTGAAAGCCCCACTTTGGCCTTTGTTACTTGTGGACAGACAAAGTCTCATCATTCAGCTGGTCCCCAGAAGCAACATAGCAGATTCTGTGTGGTTCCCATGTCCCTGGAGTTAACCCTACAGTGAGTAAGACCTGGAGAGGTGCTGGGTGAAGGATCATGCTGGGCCTTATGATGCCATCACCAGGATACTGACTGGATGCCACCTGCTTTGCTTCCTGCATATATGGCCACTTTTTTGGTGTGGCCCTTAGGTGACCTCAGGCTGTTGTGGCCCACAGTTGTCTGTCAGCATCTTCTCAGTGTTTACACTCTCCACTTGTCCTACTGGGACATGGGGGAGGAGGGGAGACTCTGTAGTGCTAGCCACTAGATCCTTGGGGTGTGGGGCAACCCAGCAGGATGTGAGACCCCAGTGCCACCCCTGTGAATTGCTGCTCCCATCTCTGCTACACCTGGATATGCCTTTGCTTGGTGGCAAACGGTAGGACCCTTTTGGGATTTCCTGGGCTCCTGAAAAACACAGTTTTTCCGGCAGTTTTAAATGTTTGGTCATTTTACATGAATTATGGGGGAAATGGTGTGGAACGTGAATCTAGGAGGTATTCCTGTCTTTGTCCCACCCTGAGAAGGTTCAGCATGTACCGCCGCAGACAGGCAAGACCATGGTGGGCTTAGCACAGAGAACCTCTAAGCCTAGGATGGGAACAGGACAGGAGCGTCCTGGGTTAGCCTAGTCTGGAGCTGGCTGCGACCTGATCTTATGCAGCCCTGGGTGAATGTCCTCCCCTATCAGCTCACCTGCAGCATGGAATCCTGCATGCAGCACATGCACTGACTGTAATGTGACCTGGCTTGTGTCTGCCTTGCATTGGCAGCTTGTGTTTTCCTGACTGCCAGGAAGCCGGTGGAGATGCTGCACCTTCAAGGTGAGCCTGCTGCCACCACTTGGCCTCCTCACAAGAGTCAGCATGTCCTTAGTTTCTGGCTTCCTCATATGCTTGAGAGTAGAGGTCAGGAGGAGAGAGTGGCCAGGCATTTCTTCCTTAATCTGCAGTGGTCTGCATTTCTTTAGCTCTTTCTTCTTCCCTTAACCTCTTGGGTGGTGGTAACTGCATCTTCCAGGCCAGCACCCAGCCCTTAACTGCTTTTTTTTTTTTTTTTTTTTTTTTTTTTTTTGGTTTTTCGAGACAGGGTTTCTCTGTGGTTTTGGAGCCTGTCCTGGAACTAGCTCTTGTAGACCAGGCTGGTCTCAAACTCACAGAGATCCGCCTACCTCTGCCTCCCAAGTGCTGGGATTAAAGGCGTGCGCCACCACCGCCCGGCCCCTTAACTGCTTTTATCTGTTTGCATAAATCTGATGTGACCCAGCCTAAGTGGCATCTACTTCCTGCCTGTTAGAAACATTATCCCTGGCCCTCCCTTTTTCTCCCAGTGACACATAACAGTCTCTTGTCTTTGAGCTGTGGACCAGCCTCATAAAGGCCCTCACCCAACAGCACTCTCCAGAAGACCCTGCTGCCCTCAGCTTCTCTGTAACGCATGCTGTGCTGTGGTGAACTTGTTGCTGGACCACGGTGCTTAACGTCACCTGGGGAGATGGTCGAACAAAGAATTTCAGGTCCTGCTTACCATTTAGCATAACTATATTTCCCCCCTGCCTGGGTGACTGTCAGTGTCCTTGTCTGTCTGCTGACAAGGTGTTAAGCACTTCCGTGGCCCAGCTAAGGCTCTCAGGTCAACTGTCTTCCTGATCCAGGGTCAGTAGGAGCTCAGGAATTGGGAACACATGAGCCCACAAGTAAATGACAGTTGTGCCATTGATACTGGAAATCAAACCCAGGGCCCCACACATACTACTAGATCAATGCTTTATACTATTGAGTTTCATCCCCGGCCTCACTGGTGCCTTTTAATGTTTGACCGCAATATTCTCTTCTTCACCAGCTTCATCCTGACATGAACGGATACGTGAACTTTCCCCCTAGTCCCACCAGCCCCACCAAGGAACCAGGGGAGCCTCAGCCCAGCCAGGCTGGGCTCCAGGAAGATGTGGACATGAGCAGTGGCTCTAGCGGAAATGAAACCAATGAAAACTGCTCCACGGGGCGGGACTCTCAGGGCAGTGACTGTGATGACAGTGGAAAGGAGTTGCGGATGCTAATGGAACCTTCCAGCACTCACCCGAGGTAGGTTCAGCCTCAGGTCAGACCCTCACACACAGAACACCTGTGGCTTCCTCCCTATTTTCTGTTGCCCATCTTCAAGCAGCAAGTACTAGTACTGACTTGCAGGATTGCTGCACAGCTTAATTCTGTAGATGATATTTATTGGGGTCTGTCCTTCTGAATAATGATACTGCAGTCATTGCATTTCTGTCTGATGCCACTTGACAGACAGTCTGGTGAGATCTTGGAGGTGGCTGCTCTCACACCTACGAAGCAGGTCACAGAAAATATTGCTCCTTTTGCATTTCCATCTCTCAATGCGCAATTCTCCTGCTATCTGAAGATCTTCTGTTCCAGTTTTAACATAATTTTCCCTTTTTTAAATTTTAATGTGTATGGGTGTTTTGTCTTTATGTATGTCTGTGCACCACTGTGTGCTTAGTGACCACAGAGAACATAAGAGAGCGTCATCAGACCCCCTGAAACTGGAGTTACACAAGGGTGTAAGCAGCTATGTGGGTCCTGAGAATCAGACCTGGGTCCTCCGGAAGTGCTTGTCACTGAGCACTGAGCTGATTCTCCAGCCCTGATTTTTGTTTTGTGGGAAGACATGGAGACCATATATCAGGCATCAGGCATGCCCGGCAGGGACTTTATCCCAAAGCCATCACTCTATGCATCTGCTATTCTCTTAAAAGTCTCTGGTGTGATGTTCCTAGTCTGTGGTCACTGGCTGGATGCGGGGAGAGGCATATAGCGGTCTGACCCTGGGACTGTCATTATCTCTTCTTGCAGCCCTGATGCCTTCAGACTGATGATGTCGGAGCCGGAACACAACCCCTCCACAAGCGGCTGCAGGTGAGACCCACCACAGCTCCCACCTCATGCTCTTTCAACAAGTTGCAGGACTTCCTCTCAGGCCAGGTTTGAAAGTAATGTGACTCTTTTAAACTTGGATAAATCTGTTGATTTGACCGGGCAGTCAGTGTGACTGGTGGCATCTGCCTTTCATAAGACCGCTGGCCCCGTCCCTCCCTGAGGCGGTTGTTCTTGAACACCTTGTTTCTCCCCACCTCTATTCTAGGCAGCCTTGCCTCAGACCTGGATCTTCAACAGGAACTTCCTCACTCTTTTGCAACAAAGTATCTGTGTGTTCACAGACACTTTCTTATCATCTGTGGGGCTGAGACCTCTCTCCCAAGGCCTGTGGGCACTTGGCTGTTGAAGACCCATCATTCTTTGGATACCTTCTCCTCTGCATAAACCAGCAGCAGTTCCTTGCGTTCGCTCCAATCTTTCTCTGCTCTCTCTCTTCTCCCTGGAATCCCCTTCTTAAAGGTCCCCTTTCCTCTCTTTTGTTCTCATGGTCCGTGCTCATGTCTCCAGGAGCACTTTTGTTGTCCTCATACTGTCCTTGTCCCTCTGCATGGGGTGGGGAAGGAGACAGCCCAGTGGTAAAGCCTATACCACTATACCAAGGGTTGACTAACATCCCTCCTAAATGAGGTTCAGCCTGACCCCAGGGGAAGGATCTTGTTGAAAGGACTTCTCTCTCTGGGTGAGAACAGGGATTCTTATCAGTCTGTGGTCTCCTGAAAGGAGGGCATTTAGTCATGACTTCCTTGACTACAACTGAGAAGGTGTTGCTGGCCTATGGTGAGGGAGGCCAGGGATGAATACGGCTCTCTCTGTCTCCAAATACTGCCTTTACATTTGCTTGCCTTTTTCTTGAATTCCACAGTAGCGAGCAGTCTGCCAAAGCTGACGCACACAAAGAGCTGATAAGAACACTGAGGGAGCTGAAGGTCCACCTCCCTGCAGACAAGAAGGCCAAGGGGAAGCCCAGCACGCTGGCAACCTTGAAGTACGCCCTGCGGAGCGTAAAGCAGGTGAAGGGTACGTGCACTTTGCACGTCTGCTCAACCCACTGAAACAAGGGGGGTTTTGTTTGCTCACTTATTCTTTGTGTGTATGTGTCTGTGTGTCTCTGTGTGTGGTGGTGGGTGGCATGTGCGTTGCACATGCGTGTGTAAGTCAGAAGACAACCTTGTGGAGTTGGTTACTTCTTCCATCTCTATTTCCAGAGATTGGACTCAGGAGGTTTTCACAGCAAGAGCCCTTACCCTCTGATCCATCTTTCCCAGCCCTGGAAATACATTTTTTTGGTTTTGTTTTTTTTTTTTGCCCCTAAAAATTTATTTATTTATTATGTATACAGTGTTCTGCCTGCATGTATGCTTGCATACCAGAAGAAGACACCATATCTCATTACAGGTGGTTGTGAGCCACCATGTGGGTGCTGGGAATTGAAGTTAATACCTCTGGAAGAACAGGCAGTGCTCTTAACCTCTGAGCCACCTCTCCAGCCCCCAGAAACACATATTAAATGTCCCAAACTATAGTATAAATAGTGCCAGTTTTCTAAGATCTAACCCTGAAATGGCAGAAGGAAGCAATAAAAATACAATGAAGTTAATGTTGGTTGAGAACCATGGTTCATTGCTATATTCTATTAAACCAGATTTTTAGAGACAAAACCAAAAATAGGCAGAAACCATGGTGAGGGAGGCCAGAGATGAATACGGCTCTCTCTGTCCCCAAACGCTCTCTTCACAAGGCTCACATTTGCTTGCCTTTTCCTTGAATTCCACAGAAGTGAGCAGTCTGCCAAAGCTGACACATGGGTGGGAGAAGTCCATTTACTTCATAAGCTTCCCGTAGTAAGGTCAGGTCTTCTGCAGAAGTCTTGCATAGTCTAGACTCTGAGATGTGTTTGGGACAATGACCATGAGTTCAGAATGTTGGTCACACGCTACCATGAGCTGCATGGGTCAGAATTGAAGTACATTCCTGAGGTCTTATCCACCTCTAACCTGTTGCCTGAGAAAAGATACAGAGGGGCTTTCTAGGTCTTCACGCTGGCTTTTTTGAAAGCAGGATCTCAGGCAGCCCATGCTGAGCACAGACTCACTACGCTTGCAGTGTAACTGAGGATGATCTGAAATTCTAGATCCTTTTGCCTCCACCTTCCAACTGCTAGGATTATAGACTATACTACCATATCTGGTTGTATGTGATGCTGGGGTCTAACTTAAGGATTTATGTAGGCACTCTACCAACTGAACTAAATTCCAGGCATAGCACTGTGTGTGTGTGTGTGTGTGTGTGTGTGTGTGTGTGTGTAGTCTGTGTACCTGAATATATGCACCAAGTGTGTGCAGTGCCAGTCAAGGCCATAAGATGGCATCAGATCCTCTGGAACTGGAGTTCCAAGCAGTGTGAGTCACCCTCTGGGTGCTCGAATTTGAACCCTGGTCCTCTTAACCAGATGAGCCACATCTCCAGCCTCTTCCTCCAAGGCACTTTTTAATTCACGAACTCAACTCAGATGACTCATTTCCTGTTTATCTAAAAATATTTACCTACGAAACCTTTTCTGCCCTGGTGATTATTTCAGCCAAGAAGGAAAGAGACAGGGCACAGCAGCACCACCCATCACTGGGTTCTGTCACAGGACAGCCCTCACCGTCATGCATGCAAGGTCAGGGGCAGCTCACTTAGCAATCGTAGTCTTGGGCCTTCAAAATGCAGAACCTGCTGCTGTTTGAGAAGACAGAATATGGCAGAACATTTTAACTGGTCCTGAAGTCGAAGACTGAGGCTTCTAAATAAGAACTTGGAAAAGAGCTGAGGTGATTCCCTATTTGGAGAGGCACTAGGTCATAGCACCCCAGCAGACTCAGCTCTCTTTCAGGTTGCTCCTGCCCAGCACCTGCATGGGTCAGCTTCCCCGTCTCCTGTTTCCCAGGCCATTGCAGTTGCCCTTGACTCCCAGACACCTGGGCACACTGCCCAGGCGGAAGGCAGGCAGTCCCTCCTGAGGCTGAGCCCTCAGTCCCCTGGATGGGCCATTCTAGGAAGGCTTAGCTGTAGGCATTGGAAGAAAGGCCCAGAAGCCTTCAGTCAGTTGCTAGGCACAGGGATATGAGCTTTGTGGCTGCTCCACTGGGGAGAAAATATCTTCCTATAGCCCTGGCTCAGAGTGCTGAGTGCTTAGACCCTTTTCTTAGTCCGTTTTCTTTCCAGCCACTGATGGTGGGTGCTGTCGCTGGCTATGTGATCTTTTACGATGAACTGGTAGAGGCTAACATCCCATGGGGGCAGGGAAGGCAGGTGCCATGGACAGGTGATGCGAAAATCAAGCCCCCCACCACCACTTCACCCATGTGTGGTGCCTGTGTGAACACCACCCCACTGTGCCATTGGCCACAGTCACACACATGTGCTGAAGGCTGAGTACTACATGTTACAAGCACACATCAAAATAGACAAAGTTGAAAGGCTAAGATCTAGGCAGTGTGGCCTTCGCGGTTAGTATTACTGGCTTGTCTGAAGCCAGCAAGCAAGCATCTAGGCCAGATGTGTGTCCAGCAGTCTAGGTATGAACTTGTACTTTAGACGGTCTTCTGTTTCTAAGTCTCTGGACAGCTTTTTGTCCATAGCAGGCAGGTTGCTGCTATTGATCTAGTCCTTGGAGCCAGCTGTAGAGGCATTATTCTCCGTGTGCTGGCCTCTGGGCACGTTTGAGTGCTCTCTTCAAACCTCTGTGTACCCCTTCCTAAGCTACTGTCCCTTTTGGAAGATTGATGTGTTCTAAACAGTGCTGCCTGCTAGCCAGTGCTGGTTAGGCTAAACCTGTCTAGGAACCTGGTGCTCTAAGGCCAAACCCCACAGTAGAGAGACCCTGGCCTCTGCCTAAGGAAGACCCTGCTCTCTAGAAAGAGCAGCTCCGTGAGTCAGTCTGACTTGGAGGCAGCTCGCTCTCCGGGGACTGTTGGTTTCCATGCTTCATGCGTGGCCTCTGCAGTAACTTCAGAACATGGGAGCTCTGCCAAATCAAGAACTTTCCTAAGCCTTCCAGCAGAGAGCACGCTCAGAAACCTACTAGGCTGTGAAGGTCGAGTAATCAACATCAGATAAGACCCAGCCAAGGGTCCAAAGACCTCACCACCACACTGCAGGGAACACTTGCTTGGCTGGATCCCAGGGTCAAACTCCATCCAGGAAACTGCCACCATGGGCTCCGTCTAGAGGGCACGTGGAGCTATGGAGGCAGGAGTGGACTGACTGTTTTTGCTGCCATCAGAAGTGAGAGCTGCTGTGACTTGGCTCCCCCAGGATCCTACCAGAAAGGAACTCATGTCAGTTCATTTACAGGTGCTGCTCAGAGCAATTTCTTTCCAGTCTGGCTTCTGATAGCTGTTCCTCTTTCAAGTAGTGGGTTTCACCTGCATGGAAGTCCCTAAAAGGACCACTGAGGCTCAGTCAGGTACAGGGGCTGCTGCTGTGGTCCTAAGTAAGATCATTGTGGTCGTATCACACTTCAGAGCCATATGGACCCTTAGGACTTAAAGTAATGTATTTGTCAGTTTTTAAATTTGTAAGAAGGCCTGACGTGTCAGAGAACATCTCCGGTCTGCTCTTGAGTGTTGGTCACTCATGTCTACATTCTCTATATCCAGAATATTCTATCTCATCCCACTTGTTCATTTGAGAAAAATGGACCCCACCTGCAGGGGCCAGTGAGCGTGTGCTGTCATGCTGGTTTCAGCTGCTAAACACGGCTGTCATTTCTCCTGTAGCTAATGAGGAGTACTACCAGCTGCTGATGTCCAGTGAGAGCCAGCCCTGCAGTGTGAATGTGCCTTCCTACACCATGGAGCAGGTTGAGGGCATTACCTCAGAGTACATCGTGAAGAACGCTGTGAGTGTTTTGACAGGGCGTGAGTTCTCCCTTGGGTAAGCCAGCTGGTCCCCTGTCAGGAAGCAGGCCTGTTCCTCCCAATAAAATAAAGTCACGATGCTGGTGATTCTGGAGTGAAGTCATGTTCTAGACTTCTGCTCTTTCCTGGGAGATTGTCTTCGTCTCTGGCTGACTCTGACTCATAGCTCCCAGTCTTAGAGAAGCCCAGTTGTGGTGAAGCTTGAGGCTCCAGCTTTCTGTGGCTTCAGGATGAAGAGACAGATTCGGTGACCATCTGTTTGTCCAGGCTTAGTGGTAATAAGGTCCGGGTCAAAGCCCACATTTCTGAATATGTAAAGGCCTGGGGGAGGAGAGGCCATGCTCCTGAATTCTCAGTGAGAACCGACAGTAATACTGGGAAGAATAGTGGTGACCCTTGCCTCAGTCTAGCTCCTCAAACCTGCCAGCCAAATCCCTCCAAGGGGGCTGGCCTGTGATCAGAGAGGCAGGCAGCTCTGCAGGCCACCCACATTACCTGAGAGAGACCAGCTGTCAAAGGTCACTGCTGTGCCAGGGGAGCACAGGAGCTGGGCAAGGCTGGCCTGATGTGCCGTTCCTGCTGGTGTTATGTTGGGTGTCGGCATTAGAACAGGAAAGTCAGCTTGGCCAGGCTTGAGGAGGCCCAGACACACCCTGGTCCTCGCGTCAGGGTGTTCCCACTAGCCTTATATAACCGATCAGTTCCTACTGCCTATAATCACTGCTCATGTTCTCCGTTTCCAGGATATGTTTGCTGTAGCCGTGTCCCTGGTTTCTGGGAAGATCCTGTACATCTCTAACCAAGTTGCCTCCATTTTTCACTGTAAGAAGGATGCCTTCAGTGACGCCAAGTTTGTGGAGTTCCTGGCTCCTCATGATGTCAGTGTGTTCCACAGCTGCACCACCCCTTACAAGCTGCCACCCTGGAGTGTGTGCAGCGGATTAGGTGAGGTCCTGGCTGCAGTGCCTCGTTCCCGCTAAGGGGGAGTGTGGAGAAGGCTGCTCCCCATCTCAGTTATGTCAGAATGCCCCATGGAGCCCTCCAAAGGGGCTAGCGTTCACTGATCTGTCCAGGGTAAGAGGCAAACAGTTGTTTGTCCCTAGAATAAATAGCCTTTTAGTAAACCCCAGAAAAACTTCAAAATTAGGCATTTTAAAATGAAGTTACGCTGAGTAGGACTCCTCGCATAACTGCAGTGTGGGGGGACGGGGTGCATCCTGCAGGCAGAGGGATGTTAAGTGGAATGCCAGCTTCCTTTGGCAGTTAAGTCCCCCCATGACCTCAGCTGCCATAATGGACAGGTGTGACATTCATTGGGGTGACGTCTCAGGGATCTTCACCTGGACTGGAGTAAGGTTCATAAGTATAGGTAATAAAGCTCTCTGAGCTTCTGCGGCACTTTCCCTGCTCATTAACAATAAGTATGTATGTCTACTGTGTGATCCACCCGTGTCCAAGCCCTTGCCCTTGCCCAGCCCCTCTCATCTGGCGTCCACTGTGTGCCTCCTCTCCCTGGAGCCAATTTTGGCATTCTCCTTGAGCTCTTCCAGCTCCACCCCGAGCCTCTTCAGTCGGCTGTAGTTCGTGATTTGTCCCCTCCAAAATTTGTGCTAGAATTTGCTGATGTCACAGTACTGAGGTGGGACCTTGAGGTGTTGAGATCATGAAGAGGGACTAATGCCTTTCTCCTGGGTCAAGAGTCTCATGTCAGGACTCAACTAGCCCCTAGGGGATGGTTCGCTAAAGCAAGGCTGCCCCTTCTGCGTGTGCCCTCCACCCTGTTTCCCACCATGATTTGAAGCAGTATCTGGCCCTCCCCAGCAGCTCTTTGAACCCTTGCAGTGTTCTGTTGGACTTTCCAGCCATTAGAACCATGAGCTATCGTCTCCTAAGTCATCTTGACAGATTGTCATAGCAACAGAAACAGACTGAAACAGTACTGGTGCCAAGAACTGGGTACTGCTGCAGTGGAACTCGGGAGTGGGGAGCAGCTGAACCGTTTCAAAATGCAAACCAGAAAAGGCCTGAGTGTTGAGGGCAGTTCTGGTGTGGGAGCAGAGGAAGACAGAAGGACTGGGGAAAGCTCTGATTTGCATACGTGGCTGTGACCAACATGCTGATGGTAGTGTCGGGAATGGCTATTCTGGAGAGTGATCGCAGTCTGACCACATGCAGAGTAGAAAGGAATGCAGGGGTGCAGTCAGGCAGATTGCTAAAGGATTCCACAGGTAGAAGATGAACAGCAGTGGAGACCTCACCACAGGGAAAACCCCAAAGGAACATCAGAGATCTTCGAGGATGCCTCTGATCCCTGCATCCACACATTGCTCTCTCCAGCTCCGACTGTGGTCCCTGTGCTGAGGGTGCAGCCCTCACTCCTCCAGGGAGTGTAAGCCCCAGAAGACACACTAGTGTGTGTACCCAGAGATAAATCCCTGAGTGTTTACACCGCCGGTTCTGAAATGCTTGGCAGTGTCCTCATGAGGCTGATTCTGCAGGCAGGAAGGCACAGCTTCCTTGGCCACAGGGCAGAGCTGCCGCAGAGAATATCACCAAGACTGTGTTAGGCAGTGCTGACGGGGGCTGCCTGCCACCCTGGGAAACCAACGGAGGCCAGCCACACATCCCAGGAAAACCACAGGTAACCCTGACAGCTAACACTGCACTGAGCCCAGCAAGCCATGGGGCAGGGCTACTTGGTGCTTTGAGGGCCCATACCAGATGTGTAGGGGTGGTCCCTGGGACAACATGATGATCCTACAGCTTTAAGACAAGGTCTGTGGGCCCTGGTTTCAGACTTGCCAGAGGCCTATCACCCCCTCCTTCTGGCCAGCCTTCCTCTGGAACAGTGTGCCTATCCCACACCCTCTCACTGTACAGCAGATGATTGGCTTGAGTTCACACCTGGCCTTTGGACTTTCAGATTGACACAGAGATTATGGGATGGAATTGATTATAGTTTGCATTGGGAGAAGAACATGAGCTATGGCAAGCCAGATGGACCACCTGTGGTCTAGATGTGGGCTGTTCTTTTTAAACTCATGCTGAACGCTAGGGTCACTTGTGGAATGCTGAATGACTTCTTTAAGGGGTAACTGAGTCACTCGGAGGGATTGGCAGGTGTGCTTTTGTTCTCTTGGGACTGGATTACTCTGATCATTGGGTACCATGGCACTGGCAGCCCCTCTCTCCTGCCGTTCTGGCTACAGGCCTCTTGTGGTTAAACTTTGCAAGTCTGTGTTCTGTTTTGCAAGCTTATTGTAAAGACTCTGACCCTGGGAGAAAAGGGGCTGCAGTGCTTTCAGGTCACAGCACTGCCACTGGCGGAGGGTTGAGGGTGAGCTAGCCTCCACCATCATAGACAAGGCTAGACAGCAAAAGTTCTTTAGTGTCTGTCCACACATGCCTGCTGATCACAGCCTTATGGGCTTTAATGCTCAGAGCTGAAGCTGTACTAAAGGCTGTAGCTTCCGAGGAGCCAGAGGAACAAGGACAACATTCTGATTGCTCTGGCCTTGTCCCTGGGAGCTGGCAAGTCATTGATCTCCGCTTACACAGCGGCTTCTCAACCCTTGTCATCGCCACCTAGACTCTGTGGCCGGCTTGAGGACCTCTCCCGTCATCAGTTCCTCTCCTCCCCGTTCCCATTCTGTCATCATCAGAGGTGGACACTGCCACTATGTCCTTCACCAGCATGACAAACGAACCCCTTCAGTAGGCAGCCTGGGGTTGATGCATCTTTTGTTTGAGCGTTTCTTCCGAAGGAGGTTGTTTACTTTCTTCCTAAACCCAGAGACTGGGCAGACCGTTAAACATTTGCCATGTGAGTTATGGGGGCATGGTCAGGATTGTGGAGAGGAAGTGGCTTGGTAGGTGGATGGACAGCTCAGCAGTCTGGGCCACCTCTCCAGAAAGAGATGAGCAGAGTATGGCTAACTAGGAAAGAGGGCCTTTTCTGGGGGCCTCTGCAGGCTGGTAATTCTGGATCATTTTCTATAACCAGTCATTTCCTGTGTTTCTTTATTTCTTTTGAATGAAAGAAATACTATGTATAAGCTGAAGTCTAAGGTCTTTTTAACCTTCAAACTATTACAGAGACACCTGCTTCCCGTTCCCTGACGTGAGGTCCAATGAGCTCACATTTCCCAAGACACTGTAAATGTTAAAGTGAAGTTGATATTTTCCAAATGCCTTGAGTCAGTTCTATCAGAAGCAAGCATTTCAGAAACAGCAGTGCAAACACTCAGGGATTTATCTCTGGGTACACACACTAGTGTGTCTTCTGGGGCTGAGCTGCCAAGTGTGTCAGTAGCACCACTGTGCACCATTCAGGAGTTTTAAACACATTTTGTAGCTCTTGCCAGAAATCCTAGCACTAGAGAGGCAGAGGGTGAAGGATTGCCTCAAATTCCAGGCCCACCAGGGCTTTTAATAAAACCCAGTCTCCCAGAGGAAAAACAAAACTTTTCTAAAGCCCTGGCTGTAACTTGTAGGACAGTCTGATTCGGTGCCCAGCACACTTCAGAACTGTACCGACTAGAAAAGCACTAGAAGAACTCTTTTGTACTAGGGCCCACTCACGGTTGCACCTTAGTCTGACTGAGCCTGTGTTTGTTGACTTGGGTAAATGACTCTGGTTTTTTTTCCTGCAGATTCTTTCACTCAAGAGTGCATGGAGGAAAAATCCTTTTTCTGCCGTGTCAGGTAAGTCTAGTCTAGTGTCCAGTCTTCCTGACTCAGAAAACAATACAGACAGTCCCCTACCAGTACTTGTAGAACTAGAGGTGTATGCGTTGCCTGCCCCCCAGATCTGAGAGTGAGATCTGACACAGCTTCTATAGAGCCTGTGAGGAATCTCATGATATCTGTGCAAAGGGAGTGGGTACCAACCTGCTCTCTGCCCCCCCCACACACACACACAAAGAGGCTCCACACTGGCCCTCTGTTGCTGAGGAAGACATTCCCTAGGACCATGGGCCAGGCAGTGTTTGTAGCCCTAAACGTGCGCTTGCATTTTTTGGGTTAGAGTCACAGTGTTCCTTGCAGGCTCTTTGTAACTACCTGAGCATCCAGGACAAGGTCAGCCATGACCCCGAGGAGAGTAGAGTCCAGAATCCCTCTAAGGATGCAACTTCCCTTTTCCAGTTGCTTTGCCCTAATCTAGCTCAAGAGAAAGGCTGGAAGATCTCCTACTGCCCGTTGTGTGGACTCTGACCATTGACCCTTCGATGTGGGTCTAATGGAGAAGGCTTAAAGACGGGCACATGCCAGCTTCTCCAGTGGGTACAGATGTGTGCTGCCTTTGGTATGGCCTAGGTTCCCACCAGAGGCTTTGCTGTGGCATCCTGGTTCAGCATCCTTGGTATCTGGTCCAACAAATGGAAGAACTGCTTAGCTCTACCAGCCAGGGGTGGAGCTAGCTAGCAGGCCAAGACTTTTCTTTGTCTTGACTCAGAACCTTGACCCTCACTCCTCTCCACACTCCTCTCTCTACAGTGTTGGGAAACACCACGAGAATGAGATTCGCTACCAGCCCTTCCGCATGACACCCTACCTGGTCAAGGTGCAAGAGCAGCAGGGTACCGAGAGCCAACTCTGCTGCCTGCTACTGGCAGAGAGGGTACACTCGGGCTATGAAGGTACAGCCATGCCTGACCAGGGAGCACTCATGTTAGCCCATCCTTCTTGCCTTGATACATGATGTCTAAAAAGTACCTAGCTGCTCATCCGCCTTGGCCTTTCCCTAACCTTCTCAGCCTCCATCTTCCCTAACTTCCTCTTTTTACTATCTGGCTCTCCCCACAGCCGCTGAAGGTAGCTGTATCCATTTCCGTGTCCCCCTCCCATCCCCTAGCTATGCTGTCTTTGATCTACAAAGTGGTACCAGCTTTGACAGGTCTGAGGCCCCATATCCCTCCCTTCTTTGTCCCTCATCCTTGCCTCTGCTTCATGACATCTCAGTACCCCCAGAACCATACTTAACTCCCTCAGCCTCCAGTGCTGGGCCATCTTTGTTCCTGCCTTGGCCCATCCTGACTCCATTTGGACTGCCTCCCAACTGTGGTTTCTGTTGACCCCTGAGTCTTCACTCTGCACTTCCCTCTGCCTGGTTTTCCCTGCAGCTCAGCCTATGGCCATCCAGCCTTTCTAATGCTGTCCCACCATTAACGGCTCCTTAGGCTACCCTGGCTCCTGACAATCAGGCTTCTCCCGTGGAGCCCAAGGGAAGCTGTGCCATCCTGGTGATCATCTTCTTGGGAATCCCTCTTAAGTAACTGTTTTTTTCCCCCCTTTGGGTTTTTTTTTTTTTTTTTTTTTTTTTGATTTTTCGAGACAGGGTTTCTCCATAGCTTTTTGGTTCCTGTCCTGGAACTAGCTCTTGTAGACCAGGCTGGCTTGCCTCTGCCTCCTGAGTGCTGGAATTAAAAGTGTGCATCACCCACGCCTGGCAGCAACTGTTTTCTGATACCAGGGGTCCTTGTGCCTAATCCAAGGCCTAGCCAGCAGCTATTTATTTTCTGTGTGTCAACTCAGGGGTCACAGGACTTCAGATCCCCTGAGGGGTAGCCCCACCCTACCCCAGAAGCATTTAGACTGTTTTCCCTGAATTGTAATCTTTTGATGTTTTGTTCCTAAAAGTGATAGCTTACACTTTTCTCTAACATGTATATCTGCATCCAGAACATTCTCTTCCAAGTGTGCATTAAGAATGTAGAGAGGAGGAACAGCTTGTAACCCCAAATTATAAGGGTCTTTCGAGAACCAAGGATTTTAGAATCTGATGGTGAGGAGCACACTGGATACGGGATACATGACTTCGGGGTGGAATGTATTGTCTTTGGCCTCCCTGGAAACTGTCAAGTTTTCCAGGGCAAGGGCATTGGCAAACTCTAAGTCCAGACTTAGGACTTGTAACTCATTTTCTAAAGGCAGTTAGTTCAGGTATTGTAGTTTCATCTTACAAACCATGATGGCAGCCTTCAGTCCTGGGTCCACGTATCTCAGGTAGCATGGCAGCTCCTGTTGGCCACCCCAGAGAAGTTGAGGAGGCTGTGAGTGGCCAGCTAGTTGGGGTTAGCCTTGATGCTTCACGGCTTCACCATGGTGGCTCTGTTGTTCAGTCAGCCTTCTCATTTTCTCAATGGCTGCACGTTACTCTCAGCCCCTGTGGTTTCCCTAGTCAAAACACAGCTATGTGTTTCTTAGAAGTGGAAATTCTGTTCTTGCAGCCCCGAGGATTCCTCCTGAGAAGAGAATTTTTACAACAACCCATACACCAAACTGCTTGTTCCAGGATGTGGATGAAAGGTGAGTCGTGTTCCACTGTCCACTCACAACCCCTCTGGTGCAGAGTTTTCTTCTGTGGCTTTCTGGGGGGCCCACTACCCAGCTTCCAAATAAATCACACACGGAGGCTTATTATACATGTATATGTGTGTTTGTATGTGTGTGTGTTTGTATGTGTGTGTATATTTCATTTATTTCATGTGCATTGGTGGTGTTTTGTCTGCATATATGTCTGTGTGAGGGTGTCAGGTCTTCTGGAACTGCAGTTACAGACACTTGTGAGCTGCCATGTGGTGCTGGGAATTGAACTGGGTTCTCTGGAAGAGCAGTCAGTGCTCTTAATTGCTGAACCATCTTTCCATCCAGCCCCTGTGTATTCTTACTTATTAATGCCCTGGACTTAGCTTGGCTTGATTCTTTCTAGCTTTTCTAACTTAAATTATTCTCACCTCCCCCACCCCCACCCACAGACAGGGTTTCTCTGTAACTTTGGAGCCTGTCCTGGAACTAGCTCTTGTTGACCAGGCTGGCCTTGAACTCACAGAGATCTGCCCCATATCTCTGCAGTCTAGTACTGGAATTAAAGGCTTGTGACGCCACCACCTGATCCAACTACTTTTTCTTTTTGCTTTGGA
>NC_022030.1:60335624-60343531 GCF_000317375.1 Microtus ochrogaster
ATGTTCCACAGCATAAACAAAAGTAACACATCTTAAAATAATAACACCTCCCACTATCATTTGTCTGGGAATCAGTACTGTGATCTTGAGGTCATCAAATCCTGGGACAGATGTTCAGTGCCTTGGTAATAACCAGAGAGATAAAAACGAACTTTTTTGCTTTTTGTATTTGTTTGTTTTTCCAAGACAGGTTTTCTCTGTGTAACCACCCTGGTTGTCCTGGAGCTTGATCTGTAGACCAGGCTGGCCTCAAACTCAAGAGATTCACTTGCCTCTGCCTCCCAAGTGCTGGGACTAAAGGTGTGTGTGGCTGAACTCTTTTGCTTTTGACATTGCTGCTGAAGACAAGGTTATGTGTCATTTTTACTTACCTGGCAGTCAACTAAAATATGTGACGGTACTGTCCTGCGACACGGTGATGTTTCAGTGAGACCACATACACTGCTGCGATTCTTTTACCTGTGACAAGGCTGTCATGATGTCATCCTGTAGTAGTGTAGTAGCCACAGCTGTGCACAGCAGCACCGTGCTTCTGGCTTATATATTTATAACTTGTCACCTTAGCAAGCCTTCCCCCTTGGTGCCCCACAGCAGCCTACACTTCTGTGTGCCCTGTGTTTCTTGATTACATCAGCAGTCACGCCTGGTGACCAACCTGTGCCCTGTGGGTTGGGCTTTGTTCGCCTGACCCTGCCCGTACAACGGAATTGCCTAACGGTGCATTTTTCAGACTGTGTTCCGCTGATACAGGACATGTAACTATACAGGCGAGGAAGTGATTTGAAATCACACTCAAAATTTATAAGATTCAGTTGTGGTAGCACACACTGATCTCAGCATGTAGGAGGCTGAGACAAGAACCATTGGGAGTGCAAGATTCTACGTGAAAAAAAAAGTGAAAGCAAGGAAACAAACACCAGAGCTTACAAGAAATGAATGCTAGAGACGGGGCTTTCTGGAGACCTGGAGGTTGTTTCAGTTGAGCCCGCCTCTGTCCCCCTGTTTAAGCTCTGTCTCATAGGTGATGGTACCATCAAGGATGGAGGAGATGCCATTAGCAGGACCTCAGCAGGAGCCTGGCTTCCGGGCTGCCTCCACACTTTCCTCAGAGCTGCTCAGGCTTCTGAGTCTGTCACGGAGGGTGCTCTCGCTGGTGTGAGCGGTCCTGGTGGACTCAGAAGGGCTTGCTTCTGAGCAGGTTGTCATCCACTGTGTGCCTTTTCCCAGCTGTTTGACAGGCGCAGAGCTGGAAATCAACCGGCTGTTGGGAGTGGTTTGGAGAAACGTGCCAAAAAAAAGAAAAAAAACCACAGGAAGTGGACAGAGAATCAGATCAAGTCACCCCCTAGATTTTGGGTCCTCCTCCTCTGTCTTCCTGACCAGGGACATGGGTCCCCGCCTCAGGGTCATGCTGCACTGCCTCCAGGAAGCTTCTGCTCTGTGGGCAGCCGAAGACCTGCCACCTCTGGCCTGGGGTATCCCAGGGACAGGATCAGATGCAGAACCTGGGACTGAGTGTACACAACCATCTAAGAGGCTGCCATTACTGCTTAGGTCTAAGGACTGTGAAAACTGCCATGTTTTGCTCCAGTTGTGTGGCAGGTAGGCAGGCCAGTGCATGTGGGAGGCCGTCTGCAGAGTTCTGCTAGTGAGTGGAACCCACAGGCAGGCCCCTTCAGGGAACCTTGTAGTCAGGGTCAGGTATCGGGCCCTTCCTCCTTTCCTCTCCTCTTTCTCCTCCCCAGCCTCTTGTCCTCTTCCTCTTTCCTCCTTCTTCCTCCTCTCCTGCAGTTGCTCCAGCCAGGCTTGTATTGGGAAGGCGCCAAGAACATTCTGTACTCTCTGTCTGAAAGGAAACAGGAGACCTGAGAGTATGCCTCGGACACTGAGGATGCAGTCAGAGTCAATCCAGATCCCAAGGAAGTTCTAGTCTAAGGTTTTGTGCAGCAGGGCCTTCTGCTTGACAGAGGGGAAACACCTGCAGGAATGTCTAGGGGAAGATGAGAGTGCCAGCCGAGCTAGATTCAGACAGAGCCATAGACCGCTGCTTTGGTTCCATCCCTACAGTGACCAAGGACCAGCCCAAAATGCCAAGGGGCCTCCGCTTTATAGAAGCACAGACAGGCACTGAGCAAGGATTCCAGCCAGTCATGGGGACTCCTAGGGGAGTCACAGGAAATCACCTGATCTAGGGGTCAGAGTGACAGACTACCTTCTGACTGAGAAAGGACAGCTTTCAGACAAAACCTGTTCAACCAAGACTCACATCAACCGATCAATATTAGAAAGATATCAGAAAAAGAAACATGGGCTGGAAAGATAACTCAGGTTAAGAACACTGGCTGGGTCTTCCAGAGGTCCTGAGTTCAATTTCCAGCAACCACATGGTAGCTTACAACCACCTATGATGAGATCTGTTGCCTTCTTCTGGTGTTCAGGTATACGTGCAAACAGAACACTGTGTACATAATAAGTCTTTTAAAAAAGAAAAACATTAACATGCCATCGTGATGTAGTCTGTTGGGAGGACAAACACCAGGCTGTAGCTGACAACAGCCTCCTTCCTGTCTTACCCACAAGGACACTGGAGTCCTCGCCTGCTGCGAAGCTGAAAGACTGGCTGTCTCCGCTATGTTTCCATTTGGGGGAATTGGGAGCCATGTCTATCGCTAAATGAGGAGGTTCCCTAAGATGGCCCTCCCTCAGAGTCTGCCTGACATCTATATTCCATACCCTGACTGCCTGCTGTCCCTCTCCTTACAGGGCAGTCCCCCTCCTGGGCTATCTACCTCAGGACCTGATCGAGACACCTGTGCTCGTGCAGCTCCACCCCAGCGACCGGCCCTTGATGCTCGCCATCCACAAGAAGAGTAGGTCGTCTTCTTTAAGCCCTGAGACCGGTGTGCTCTGGTGTTGGAAGGGGTCAGACCCACTGGGGATGCTGAGCCCTAGCGGATGCCCTACTTCCTTGCTGCGACCTGGTGTCATCAGCCCTAGGTGGGCAAGGGAGAAGAATACTCATAAAGGGCCTTGGCAACTCATTGATAGTATTGGTGTCCATGAATATGAGGAGACCAGCTGAACTGTGGGGAAGGAAAGTTCTGACCATCCGTGGGAGTAGACTGCACAGGATCCCCCCAAGCGGATCGCTTGCACACGTGGGTAACACAGAGAGACATGCGTCTTGAAATAGGTGACGAAACTACCTCTGCTGGAAACCACCCCAGGGGTGTTTGCAGCAGACACAGCAGTTGGAAGCAGTGGCTTTGAGGAGGTGACCTTGGCTAGCCTGTGTGTGTCTGTTTTCCGCTCACACCCCAGCCCTAAGACCTGTTCCTTATCCCCTAGTCCTGCAGGCTGGCGGACAGCCTTTCGACTATTCCCCCATTCGATTCCGCACCCGCAATGGGGAGTACATCACGTTGGATACCAGCTGGTCCAGCTTCATTAACCCCTGGAGCAGGAAGATATCTTTCATCATTGGGAGGCACAAAGTCAGGGTGTGAGTGCTCCCAGGGTTCCACTCTGTGGGTTTTGGGGGATCCTGGCCTTCTCTCACTTCCCACCAGCAGGGGGACAAAGCTGGGGTCATCTCCCTGTTGAGAGCCACTGGCCATGTGGGCAAGGGATGACTTGCCCAAGTGGGAGGAACTCATCTAAGCAGAGCTGTGTCGTAGCTTGGGGGGGGGGGAGTCTCAGGGGCCTGGAAATGGAGATTCCAGCCTGAGTGGGCAGTGTGGGTGCCACATTCAGGCTAAGACGGGCCCTTCTGATGAGACAAAATCATTCAGGGGCCCTTTGAATGAGGACGTGTTTGCAGCCTCCCCGTGTCCTGAGGAGAAGACTCCGCACCCCAGCGTTCAGGAGCTAACAGAGCAAATCCACCGCCTGCTCATGCAGGTGAGTATCACACTAGGAATGCTCTATTCTGCTGGTCTCCATGTCTGCCCAGAAAGGCCAAGTGTGGACTGTGTGGTTGGCCTAAGAGCTACCAAGTGCCCCCAAGTTTTCCTAGCCTTAGAATCTTACGTGTATGAGTCATGACCTTGAATGAGCGGTTGAAGGCTGCCTATATCCCATAATTTCTAGTGCAATTTCTATTGGTCTAAGGCTCACTCTTCCCCAAAACACGATCACCAGCACCGGGGACTCAGTGACATCACCCTGCAGCAAAATCAGTTTAACTGCAGTCAGTCCCACAGTTGAGGTTGATGTCCCCTTCTTGATTATGGGATACAAGGTGTAACTCTAGGTGAATCAGTCCTGGAGCTAGCTCTTGTAGACCAGGCTGGCCTCAAACTCAAAGAGATCTGCCTGCCTCTGCCTCCCGAGTGCTGGGATTAAAGGTGTGCCCCACCACCGCCCGGCTACATTTCTTTTTAATGGGGTCTCCTTGGTAGCTGCATGCCTAGAGATGAAGGCCAGACAGCCCAGGGTTTAAGCTCCCCTCCACTATCTTCTCTGTGTGACCTTGGGCAAGCTGAGACCACTATCTGAGCTTGGCTGGTGGTGACTCTTCTGTACTGTTCCACCATGTCCGCAGCGATGTGTATGCTTTTCCTGCAGCCTGTTCCCCATAGTGGCTCCAGTGGCTATGGGAGCCTGGGCAGTAACGGATCCCACGAACACCTTATGACATCATCCAGCGACAGCAATGGCCATGAGGAGTCTCACCGGAGGAGATCCGTACGTCCCTCTCTGTTCTTCCCCCAGGAGGGCAAGCTCAGCAGTGCGGGTCCTCGGTTAGGAAGCATGATCGGAAATAGCCAGGCAGTGTCTGAAGCCGGTGGCTCCATCACCTTCTCCCAGAGAAGGCTCTGTTCCCAGAGATTTACTTCATGTTTCACGTTGAGGCAGCTACCCTGTAGTTAAACACATAAAGGAAAATGACTTCGGTGGACAGAGCAGGGGAAACAAACTTAACTGGAGGGTGGTGAAGAAGCATCAGCATCCCCTTGGCTCTGTGTTATCCTTGGGGATCGATCATGAGAGCTGTAGCCAGCTCCATCTGGCTCCTTCAGGATTTCCAAATCCATGTTGGCGTGTAGTAAGTACGCTCCGTGATGGGCATGTGTGCAGCATGTGCTAGGCCCTGGGTTCCACTCCCGAAGAGTCACTCTCCGTGCTCCTCGACTGGTGTCGGCTGTTCTGTTCTCACTGCGGGGATGGAGAGAAGAAGGTCTCCTAGAATGAATAACGTGTTATTGTTTTTCTTCAAGGGAAATTTAAAAAATGGTGGCAAGATTCAAACCAAAAGTCACTTTTCTCATGGGTCTGCAGAACAAAAGGAAACATCCGTTGCAGGTAAAAAGATGTCCTCTGGCTACTTCCTCACTCCCAGAAGGTTTTTCTCACTTTTTCTTAATAAATAAATACATTTCTTCTTTTCAAGAAGAAAAAAAAAGAAACCACACATTCTTTTGCTTGTGTCTTAGGATGGCAGAGAGAAAGACATGGGATTCCCGGCTTATTGCTCTATTTGAGGACTGGGGAGGTCACCTCCTGGGTGTGCTTTACCTCATTGATATAGAGATGAGAGATGATATGAGATCCTTCTGTGTATTTGTTGCTTTATTGGTTGATAAATAAAGCTGTTTTGGCCAATGGCAGAGCAGAATAAAGCCAGGTGGGAAATCTAAACAGAGAGAGAGAGAGAGAGAGAGAGAGAGAGAGAGAGAGAGAGAGAGAGAGAAGGCAGAGTTAGAGAGATGCCATGTAGCTGCCAAAGGAGACAGATGCCAGAACCTTACCTGTAAGCCACAGCCTCATGATAATATATAGATTAATAGAAATGGGTTAATTTAAGATGTAAGAGTTAATAAGAAGCCTGAACTAATAGACCAAACAGTGTTGTGATTAATATAGTTTCTGTGTGATTATTCAAGTCAAAGCAGTCTCACTTACACCCCATCCTTGCTTAGCAAAGAAATAAGAGCTGCTCTACTGTGTATGACCAACAGGTTCAGATCCTACTGTTCAGAAAGTCCTTGTTACCCTATGGACCAGTAGGGCATGGAGTGTGGGTTTCCTTTCCTCAGGACCTGCCTACCGAGTACACTGGGAGATGCTGGGGGAAGGAGTAGGGCACGCTTATTTTTCACTCTGCAGAGTAGCTGTGTGACTGCATGCTCACATTTCATACATGTGCAAACTAACACCTGCATGCACATCTGTGTGAGTGCGCACACATACACACATATACAGCTGGACAGAGCCCAGGTGTCTGTGGTTCTCAAAACAAGACCTCCCTACAGTGGACAGAAAGGGGCTGGGTGTTAGGGATATACCAGAGAGTAAGATATAGCTCATTGCTCAAGATCTCTCAGGACAGCAAGCATGTGGTTCCTATGGTGAGCACAGACAGAATCCACAGCCTGGTACCTGGGCAGCAATTGCTGTTTCATCATTGTCACCGTAAGTTGTGTTTGAAAATTGGCCCTGGTGGTTCAGTGGTTTGAGTCTTGTCGCCTTTCTTCCCTAGATACTAAAGCAGAGAGATCACAAATTCCAGGCAAGCCTGGGTTCCATAGTTTAAGGCCAGCCTGCCTCATAGGTGACTTAGTGAGACCCTTTCTCAAAAAAACAAACAAACAAGCAAATAAAGCCAGATGTGATGGCACATACCTTTAATCCCAGTACTTCGGAGGTAAAAGTAAGCAGATCTCTGTGAGTTCAAGGCCGGTGTGGTCTACGTAGCAAGTCCAGGCCAGCCAGGGCTGTGCAGTGAGACTCTGTCTCTATGTAAATAAGTATCTAATGATGGGTAGGCTACAGAGCTGTTCATGGTAGATTACCTGGTCCGCATGTGCAAGCCCCTATGTCCCTATGTTCAGTCTCGCCTACCCTGCTCAGGAGACTAAGAGAGCTGGGTTCTGATTGGCCACCAAGCTCAAGATGTTAAGACCCACCCTCTTCCACCTAAGCTCTGAGCCCTGAGAATGGCCCTGGCATTTGCTGTTAAGGCCAGAGAGAAACAAGCTCTGCCTGAGTGACAGATGACTCCAAGCTCCCGCTCAGAAGCCCTGTAGCTGCCAGGCTGACGGGGCTTCTGGATGCAGACTGTCACTGGGTTCCATGTCAGTACGTTATGGATCCCTACCCCTGCCTTCGAGCAGAATAAAATGCTTTATAAATACGGAGTGGTTTCTTTGGGCAGATGAAAGGTATTAAATGGAAAAATTTTATTTTGTTTCATTTCAGAAATGCCAAGCAGCCCCCCAGCTCAGGTGAAAGCTGTCACTACCATAGATAGGGACAGCTCAGGGGCCAGCGTACCCAAGGGCAGCTTCCCAGAGGAGCTAGCCTATAAGAACCAGCCTCCTTGCTCCTACCAGCAGATCAGCTGCCTGGACAGTGTCATCAGGTACACAGGGCACTTATGACCTTCCCCGCCATTGCTATCATCCCCACCCACACCTTCCCATCCACACGGTGCCTTCCAACCCTCCTCCAGGTACCTGGAGAGCTGCAATGAAGCTGCCACCCTGAAAAGAAAATGCGAGTTCCCAGCCAACATTCCATCCCGGAAGGCCACAGTCAGCCCTGGGCTGCACTCTGGAGGTATACTTTCCATTATGGGCTATCTAACCTGGGACCCCTTAAATCTCCTTTGTGGAGTCAGAAGTCATCATAAACCCTCATGTGTCCCCTTTTTCCTCCTGAATTAAGTTTTCATGCATTGTAGATAAACCAGCAAAGTTTTTAAATGACCAGAGTGGCTGGAAAGTCAATACCCTCCTTCAAGGTCAAGGTGATGTCTAGACATGGAGTACTAAGTGTTGACAACAGGGTCCAGAAAGCCTGCTGGTGGCCAAGGGACAACCCTGAGTTCCATTCCCTTCTATGGATGTGCTAACCTCTGTTCTGGGAAAAGCACCTTTCTAGCCTGTCTATAAGATCCTATCCTG
>NC_022030.1:60343803-60345244 GCF_000317375.1 Microtus ochrogaster
CCTGTCTAGAGGATCCCTAACCTGTCTAGAGGATCTCTGGCCTGTCTAGAGGATCCCTGGCCTGTCTAGAGGATCCCTGGCCTGTCTAGAGGATCCCTAACCTGTCTAGAGGATCTCTGGCCTGTCTAGAGGATCCCTGGCCTGTCTAGAGGAGCCCTCGCCTGTGAACACTAGTGTTCCCCATGACTATATGACAGCTTGGGCTACTTAAAACACTGTGAATCATGACCAGGGTCGGAAAGGAACCCCACTGGATGTAGTGGCACATGCTTACAATCTCAGGACTCAACAAACCAAGGAGGATACTGAGTTGGAAGCCAGTCCGGACTACAAACTAAGACTTTGTCTCAAAAAAGTACAAAAAGAAAAAGAAACAGGGCTGGCAAGATGACACTGTACATAAAGGTGGTTGCTGTGCAAGCCTGAATTCAATCCCCGGAACTCATGTAGAGGCTAAGGGAGAAACTGACTCCACAAAGCTGTCCACACACAACAACAACAACAATAAAAATTTAGAGAAGAAATAGTATCCCATTTATAAAATGAAGCAAAAGAGAGTGGAAGGTCATGCATGGAATAGAGTGACCAGCCAGATCACCCCTGACTCCTGCTTATTGAAGAAGTCATTGCTCTACTCCAGAGGACCCTGGCTCAGTACCACCACAGCCATCTAGATGCTTCCTTCCTAGAGGTCCTGGGCTCTAAATGTGAAGTTCAAGTTGTTCCTATGTCATCATTTCCTCTTCACCTCTCTCCTGAGGACAAGCTGTCATCAAGTATTGTGGGGTGGGGTGTAGCCAGCATGGGCCCCACAGGTCCCTTGCATCTCCAGATCCTTAACCAGGCAGTGGCTTTAATCCTGCATATGTGTTTGCATCTGTTTTTCTCTCATCAAGACGCAGTTCGGCACTCCAAGGTGACCAGCCACACAGAGGTCAGCGCTCACTTGAGCTCCCTGACGTTGCCAGGCAAGGCAGAGAGTGTGGTGTCCCTCACCAGCCAGTGCAGCTACAGCAGCACCATCGTCCACGTGGGCGACAAAAAACCACAGCCGGAGTTAGGTATGCCAGAGGTTTTGGGGGAATATCAACAGCAATCTGAGTTTTAAAAAGAAACTTCGGAGGCTGGGGAGATGGTTTAGTAGGTAAGAGCCGTGCAAGCGTGAGAACCTGGTTCGCATCCCCAGCACCCACATAAGAAGTGGGCCGTGGTCAAGAGCATGCCTCTGACTCCAGAACTGGAGTCTCAGTGTCTGTCTGTCTGTCTGTCTGTCTGTCTGTCTGTCTGTCTCTCTCTCTCTCTCTCTCTCTCTCTCTCTCTCTCTGACACACACACACACACTCCACACATACTATATGCGTGTAGCACATATATGCAGAAATTTTGACTTAAAAATTAGAATGTTAACTACCATTTTGATATTTGTTCGAACTTACCAGAC
>NC_022030.1:60346605-60347547 GCF_000317375.1 Microtus ochrogaster
GGCGATGCAGCCTGGAAACACTTTTGAGGATGTAGCCTCATGTTCCCAAGCAAACAATACTGTAGATAGTTGCAGAACCCTAGGCTAGCTTCAGCTAATTGTGACTTGGGACTTTTATCCATACCCTGAGATAAAACGCTAAGTTCAGCCTGCAAGGACTAAGCATGGTGTAGTGCTATGGAACCTTAGCAGGCAGCTCTTGGAAATGGAGGGTAACTGTTCCCTCCAGTAGACTCACCCTTCTGACCTGGGACTGCCCTGTGGACAGCCAGCCTCAGCCAGACCTCAGCCAAAGCCTTTAACGTAAAACTGCTAATAAATCTCTGGGGTGGTTATGTTCAGGAATGGAATAAGATCCACTCTTGCTTGCAGGTTTTCTGTTCCAGGAGCCTGGTTCTTGAGTCTGGCCACCTGTTCACACACTCACGATGGGATCAGACTCAGGCCACACTTCCACCTGGCTCCTGTGCCTGACCACTTTGTTTGTAGCCCCAGAGACAGGGGCTCTACTGGCCAGACATACCAGGTCTTTTGGCTCTGGAGCTCTGGTCCAGGATCACAGTGACCCCAGGAGACACACTGCAGGGAACTGAGGAAGCTGTGATCTCTTTTAAGGATCTTATCTTTTCTTCTGTCTTTCTTCCTTTCTTCTGAAGGTAGGAATTGAACCAGGGTCTTCAGCGAGCCTGCTGCTCTGTTCCTGAGTGATAACCAGACAGGGTTGCTTTTCCACGTTTCCTTCTCACTCTCTTTCTCCAACTCACAGTACTGCCACATCCAGGAGCCTCGGTGGAAATGATAGGAGGATACCCACCCCAGCCCTGAGCAGACCCAGTGTGCACAGTTCCAGTTCCCACCGACCCCTGGACCCAGCCGTTTGTACAGTACATGAACCACCCAATGTTCCAGGCAGCCCTGACACCGCTGGAGCTTAGCATTTTA
>NC_022030.1:60351154-60352339 GCF_000317375.1 Microtus ochrogaster
ATAAAAAAAAATAAAAAATTAAAATTCAGAGGCGGCATGTGGCCAGCTAGGGCCCAAGTACAAGCCCTTGCTGTACTCTGGTGCCACCTGGTGGCAGTTATCTGCCCTAATGTCTGTCCTTAAGGTGCAGGCCCTGCTTGGGACCTTTTCTCTGCCCAGCCTTGGCTCCTAGCAAAGGTGAGCCTAGCAACCACTGCTATGTAGGGAAAAGAGCCATAGCACATTGTAAGAAGGCTGATCGTGGCTCAGCGTTCTTAATAAAATGTGTCTCTGAGGCTGGAGATGGATCAAGTTGGTAATGTGCCTGCTGAATGGGCATGAGGTCCTGAGTGGTCACCATGCAGGGCCCTGAGCCTTGGAGGGTGTAGCACTTTGGCCCTATCCCTTGTATAGCGAAGCTGAGGGCAGCTTTGGAATGTCTTCCAAGTGGAAGTCCACAGCTCCCAGTTTCCTGTTGCCCATAGGCCTGATTCCCGACCCAGTGGATCATCAGGTCTCTGCTTGCCACTTTCTGCCTGTTGCTGGGACTTCCTTGGAAAGCTGAAGTAGGCATGGGGAATGTTGCCCCCGGCTGTGAGCATCAACTGGGTGTGAGTGATCTGTACTGCAGGTTGCACTGACAAGCTCATGCTGACCGAGCCTGCTTCTTGTTGCAGAGACAGTAGAAGACGTGGCCAGCGGGCCTGAGTCCCTGGATGGTGCAGCCGGCGGCCTCAGCCAGGAAAAGGGGGCTCTGCAGAAGCTGGGCCTCACCAAGGAAGTTCTGGCTGCACATACCCAGAGAGAGGAGCAGGGCTTCCTGCAGAGGTTCCGGGAAGTGAGCAGGCTCGGTGCGCTGCAGGCTCACTGCCAGAACTATCTCCAGGAGAGGTCCAGAGCCCAGGCGAGTGAGCGAGGTGAGTGCTGACCTGAACTGAGCGTGCCATCTCTAAACTTTATTCTTTTCTAAGACAGGGTCATGCTGGCCTGTTACAATAGTCCTCTTGCCTCGCTGCAGTTACGGGTGTGGGCCTCCTTGCCTGCTCAGCACTATCTTGAGAGTGCTGCATCCAGCGCTGGCTTCACACTGAACTGCGCCCAGATCGGAGGTTCATGTGGAGTAGCCATCGCCACTTTGCTGGCGATGCAGCCTGGAAACACTTTTGAGGATGTAGCCTCATGTTCCCAAGCAAACAATACTGTAGA
>NC_022030.1:60353500-60360319 GCF_000317375.1 Microtus ochrogaster
AGGGGCAGAATGGTACAACCTTCCTTTGCGGGGCAGTGTGCGTGTGGGCTGCTTGTCTCAGTATGCAGTAAAGATGTGGGACCCTTGTCCCAGCTCACAGATGCCCCTGCATACCTATTGTCTTAGGCCTGTTATTCTGCTGAAGTGGGAAGAAAGCAGGCTCCTGGGACGCCCCCCCAAGGAAGGCACTAGGAGTGCACAAAGTTCCTCCTGCCACAGTTGCCCCCCTTATCCTCTCTCCAGACACACCCATGAGGAGGGGTATGTTCCTGGGCATATGCGACTGTTGGTCAGCTTCAGCACTGTGACAGAATACCAAAGAGGAACAATTGATAGGGAGACAATGTTTATTTGACTCACGGTTCCAAAGGTTTGCAGCCATTGTTGCTTAGCCCCGTTGGTACAGAACAGCACCCCATGGCAGGAGACAGTGGCTGAAGGGCTGCCCACCTCACAGAGGGCAGGATGGATCCTGTATCTTAGGGTGTGCCCCGGTAGCCTAGCTTCCTCCCAACTAGGCCTCACCTCCTAAAGCTGCCACCTTCCTCCCTCCCCCAGGACCAGCAACTGAGCCTTCAGCATGGATTTTCAGGGGTACTCTAGACCCAGGCTACTGCTGCCCCCAACTCTCCAGGGGCAGGAGGAACATACAGGATCTCTTTGGGAACAGTAGTGGTAGGCTAAGTGAAGCCGGCCATTCTGCTGTTTAGGGTCTGTCCATCAATATGTATTTTTTTCCTAAATATTGGGCTAGCAGAGAATGCAAGTTTTTGTTTTTCAATTTTGTTTTTGCACAAAGAATCTTTTGATTCTACTTCTTTGAGAATTCCATAAAATATTTTTTTTTATATTCACACCCCCCCCCCACCGAGCCGTCCCACTACCCTGCACACACCCTGTGTCCTCTCCTCAAGTCTAGTTTGTATTCTCATGTACTCCTAGGTGTGAGGCCATCTGTGTGAGAGTGGTGGCCTACTGTGGGCCACACCCCTAAAGAAAACATGCTCTCCCTCCCAAAAGCAGTCAACTGTCCGTAGCTCCTCAGTTAGGACCGGAGACCCATTTGAACCCCTTCTGCCTCCATGATTGCCTGACTTGATGTTGTGCAGGCAAACACAGCTGCTATAAGTTCATGAGTATAGTGGTCCAGAAGACCTATTTTGTCCAGTCCTGCCCAACTTATGGCTCTCTCAGTCTTCCCATCCCCCTATTTGATCTTGTTCTCCGATCCTTGGGGTAAGGTTTATGTAGATGCCCTGTTTGTGGCTGAGCACTCCACTGAGTCACTCCACTTAGTTGTGAGTTTCTGTGTTAACTGCCAGACAAAGAAACTTCTGCTGATATCTGAGAGCTGCAGTCATCTTTAAATACAGAGATACGAATTTTGAGGTCAGTTTGTTACTATATATATTTAGCAAAGCAATAATAGTAAGTTTATAACTGGGACCTGGGATCTCACCAACATGGGTTCTTGGTCAGATCTGCAGTATCAGACATACCTTTCCTCCTGTGGAGGGGACCTTAAATCAAATCAGAAAGTGGTGTTTGAGCCAGGCGGTGGTGGCACATGCCTTTAATCCCATTACTTGGGTGGCAGAGGAGGCGGATCTCTGTGAGTTCGAGGCCAGCCTGGTCTACAAGAGCTAGTTCCAGGACAGGCTCCAAAGCCACACCCTGTCTCGAAAACCAACAACAACAACAATAATAACAACAACAACAACAAAAAGAAAGTGGTGTTGGTTGCCTCCATAACATTCATGCCAGTATTGTGCCCAAGGGCATTTCTTACCATACTGGTGATTATGGTAGTTCATGGCTAGATTAGACTGTTGGTAGCGTTCCCCCCCAACAACCTACATGGCACCTCCTAGTACTGTGAAAAGTGGGTAGCAGGGAGGAGGCTTCCCTGGTCCATTTCAACTTGATTTCTCCAAGGACAAGGGACCTTTAAGCCCCTCACATGAGAGAGGACGTGGGACTTTGAGGGGAAAGAGAGGACTATGACCTACGAGTAAAGATACATCTACAAGTTGGTGGAATTTGGTTTTATGAAATTTGGTTTTATGTCTGTCAGTTCCCCTCACTGGCTATGGACATCTACAAGTTGGTGGAATTTGGTTTTATGAAATTTGGTTTTATGTCTGTCAGTTCCCCTCACTGGCTATGGATTGAGAAAAACCAAGTGTTATCTCCAGGTCTGTGGAACTGAGAGGTGCCATCAGTTGCCTGACATTCTACACTCTCTCTGAGTAGACACAGTAGGGCTTGCAACTACTTTGCAATCTTTACTCTGGTTGTTTTTCTGCATTTTAGCTACCCCAGGACTAAGAAATACTTCTGGAGTGGAGTCATCTTGGAAAAAAACTGGAAAGAACAGAAAACTGAAGTCCAAGCGTGTCAAGACTCAGGACTCTTCTGAGAGCACAGGATCTGGGGGACCTGTATCCCACCGTCCTCCTCTCGTGGGCCTGAATGCCACAGCCTGGTCCCCTTCTGACACATCCCAGTCCAGCTGCCCCTCTGCACCCTTCCCTGCCTCAGTGCCAGCTTACCCTCTGCCTGTGTTCCAGGCACCTGGAGTAGTATCCACACCAGGGACTGTGGTGGCCCCACCTGCAGCTCCCCACTCCAGCTTCACCATGCCTGTGGTGCCTATGGGCACCCACCCTGAATTTGCAGTGCAGCCTCTGCCATTTGCTGCCCCCTTAGCTCCAGTCATGGCCTTCATGCTGCCCAGCTACCCCTTCCCACCAGCAACCCCAAACCTGCCTCAGGCCTTCTTCCCCAGCCAGCCTCACTTTGCAGCCCACCCCACACTTGCCTCTGAAGTAGCTCCTGCCTCCCAGGCTGAGTTCCCCAGTCGGACCTCGATGCTCAGACAGCCATGCGCTTGTCCAGTCACCCCTCCAGCGGGCACAGCAGCCTCAGGCAGAGCCTCCCCACCGCTCTTCCAGTCCCGAGGCAGCAGTCCCCTACAGCTTAACCTGCTTCAGCTAGAGGAGGCACCTGAGAGCAGCATTGGAGCCACGGGGACCTTGGGGACCACAGGGACAGCAGTTTCTGGTCTGGAATGCACGGCTGGCACTTCTCGGGATCGGCAGCCAAAGACACCTCCAGCAGTAAGGATGCCGTGCTCTGCCTCCTTCCTTCCAGGCAGTAGGCTGGACCGCACGGTGGTCAGCGCACACCCTCATGTCGGGGCTTCTGGATTGGGTGCTTCCTGCCAGCCTCAAGGCCTAGGTTCAGGCTACGGTGACTTTTCTGGAGTGTGCGAGTCAAGGTTATGAGGTCCTACCATGAAACATTCTTTGAGCCCTGTAGGGAGCACAGGAAGATGGCAGATAAACAGATGAGGGGACCAGGAATAGTGTGTGACTGTGGGGTGCATTTGTGGGCCTCACATCTCTAATGAATCCTAAAACTACTTTAATTTTGGGGAATGCAGTGGTAGTGCACACCTTTAATCCCAGCACTTAGGAGATAGAGCTAGGTGGATCTCAGTGAGTTCGAGGCCAGCCTGATCTACAGAGTTAGTTCTAGGACAGCTAGGACTGTTATGCAAAGAAACCCTACCTTGGGGGAAACAAAAGTGCCTTTAAAAAACAAGCCGGGTGGTGGTGGCGCACGCCTTTAATCCCAGCACTTGGGAGGCAGAGGCAGGTGGATCTCTGTGAGTTCGAGGCCAGCCTGGTCTACAAGAGCTAGTTCCAGGACAGGCTCCAAAACTACAGAGAAACCCTGTCTCGAAAAATAAAAAAATTAAAAAAAAACAAAACCTTGAGACAGTTTTTATCCCTGGCTGGCCTGCTTGCTGTGTAGACCAGGTTGGCCTCAAACTCAGAGATCTGTCTGTTTCTTCCCTGAGTGCTGGGATTAAAGGCATGCTCTTGCCTGGCTAGGCTTCAAAGTTTAATGAAGCCCAGCATGGGGAAAGGGGACAGGCTCCAGCCTGCAGTGGCCAGGAGCCTGCCTTGTGGAATACAGGCCTCTGGGGCTCACAGAGATGAGAAGGGAATTTCTGTTTTTAGCTCAGAAGCCAGTGTTCCCTGGTGTAGTAAGGACCCTGTCTAGTTAATGGTCTCTGGCCGTAACAATAGCCAGAGCCAGCCCCATGGACATTTCAGGGGGATGGCTGCCTTTGCAAGGCATTGATGCTACTGTTCAGAAAGTGGAGCCGGCTAAGCTGGCAGAGGGTCTCCCAGAGCCTCTCTGCCCTCTTAAGACACTAGAATGCAAGATGCTTCCCAAGCCAAGCAGCTGCACTGGGGCTCAGGAGGCTGAGGAGCATCATGGTGTGTTTCCACTGAGTCCAGGCCCTGCGGTCTGCTGTGACTCTTCTCAGAGGCGTATTATATTAGGTGGTGTTCATAGAGTATCAGCGTGACCCTCTCCCCACACCCATAGCTGTAAAATCTGCTCACCTGATAGGTAAAGGAAAGGCTTGCTCTCCGTGACTGATCTTTGCACAAAAGCCACCCAAGGCACTCCCTTGGCTCCACCTCACCATATTGTGTGTTGTGTGCCATGCTGTCCCTAAGCCTCTATGAGCATCGATATCTTTTTTTCCTGTTCCTAAAGTGCAACGAGCTCTCCGACACCCAGAACAGTGATGCCGTCTCCACATCCAGTGACCTGCTCAACCTCCTGCTGGGTGAGGACCTCTGCTCAGCCACAGGCTCAGCACTGTCTAGGAGCGGGACCTCTGCCACCTCAGATTCTTTGGGCTCCAGCTCGCTGGGCTGCGATGCATCCCAAAGTGGGGCAGGTATGTTTGTGCTGAGGGCACAGGTGTGTGCTGGCCAGTGTGGGTTTGGGTTGTGTCTAGAAGATTCTCATAGAATGTTCGGTTTCTGCCATTCTGCATGGATGCAGTGCTGCCTGCCCTACTTAGCAGAGCAGACAGGCCTTAGCCATCAGAATTCAGGATTCTATCTGTTAGCTTCCAATTTCTGTGTCAGTGAAGACCTCGTATCCGTGCCAGCCCTTGTTGGGCCAGTCGGTGGGTTCCCTGGACATTGGTTCAACCTCCTGAGTTGGGTACACATATCCAGACATGACTAACCATCAACTTCTGCTGGCAGGGATCATCCACATGTGCCCTCAAGCCTCCAGGGGCAAACCTGCACATGGCCATCCTCAAAGTCCTGATGCCTTTTCTGCCCTAAAGTGAATGTTCCCTAATCTGCTCACAGGCTTCTTTGCCTATGGGTAATAGCTAGGCATTAATAGACCAGTAGTACCCCCTCTTAGGACACTTCTGTGAGCCTAAAGATAGACCAGAGTCCACAGACAGTGAGAACTTGGGGCAAAGGTCAAGGTTCCAAAACAAAACCCTGCCTGAGCTCAGCTTTGCCCCAGGCAGGAATCACCTCCTTGGTGCTGGCAGGTGTCCTGAGTTCGAATCATTGAGATTATTGAGATTGGAAAGCCAAGGGGAAGTTGGGCCAGCACAGGCTGTCATTACCCAAGGAACCCTGCTCTCCAGATAGGCTTCTGCCTGCAGTAGCCAGGAGCCTGCCTGGTAGAGTACAGGCCCATGACTTCACGTAAGCACATTGTACAAGAGTTGCTTTTTTATGTCAAGGTTCTAACGATTTGCTTTTCACATCTTTGAAGGCAGTAGTGATACAAGTCACACCAGCAAATACTTTGGAAGCATTGACTCCTCAGAGAATAATCACAAAGCAAAAATGGTCACAGACACGGAGGAAAGTGAACAGTTCATTAAATACGTCTTGCAGGACCCCATCTGGCTGCTGATGGCTAACACAGACGACAGCATCATGATGACATACCAGCTGCCCTCCCGGTAACTGTTGGCACCTCCTGGGAAGCCTGAAGGGCTGGGTAGGAGTTTCCAACACCAGGGTCATCCAGGCAGGAAGGATGTCCTGTGGAACACTGTCTAGATACAGCAGAGGCAGTAGAGAGATACGAGACTCCTCCATGATGGCCCCACTGGGCCTGCAACAGCCCGCTTACTGACCTGGGGCAGTTAGAACCCTGGAGACCACCCTCCTGCCAACAGCACACTGCACTTTAGCTGTACATTGGTGCCATGTTGCGCTTTGAGCTGTGTTACCTCACCCACCTTCGGGGTAAATGGGATGTGTCTGTCTAAGTTGAAGAAACCAAGAGTCCGGGTGGGTGATCAGCCCATGTCTGTGGTGTTTCTGGACCCGCACAGGTCCTAAGTGCAGGTCAGTCTTCGCTGTGAAGCTGCTAAAGCCACTGCCTTTGCAGAGCAGCCCAGACAGGGGGCTCAGAGAAAGGAGGGGGAACCCTGAGGTTCCTAAAGGCCTCAGGTACTGGTTACGGAAATTGTGACCTTGGTTATCATTAAGAGAAAAGACTAGAGAATGTTTCCTAAAGAGACTTAAGTTAACCTTAAACAAAGTGATTTATCTCAACGGTAATCCTCTGCCACGACATTATTGATATTGAAAAAATTGACAGAAAATGAGTGTATTGTCCCTTCAACCTGTGGCTCACCTACACCTAACTCTTCATGAAGGGATCTCCAGTCGGTCTTGAAAGAGGACCGGGAGAAGCTGAAGCTGCTGCAGAGGTCCCAGCCCCGGTTCACGGAGAGCCAGAGGCGAGAGCTACAAGAGGTTCATTCATGGGTCCAGACTGGGGGTCTGCCTGCAGCCATCGACGTGACAGTAAGTTTGCAGAGCCCTACTTCTCACACAGCACTCAAAGGCTGCAGCTGGGGTCAAGCATGGTAGCACATGCCTATCATCCCAGCACTTGGGAAACTGAGGCAGGAGGTTGGAAAACCAGGGCTAACCTACCAGACATAGCAAGCCCTTGTCT
>NC_022030.1:60360444-60381539 GCF_000317375.1 Microtus ochrogaster
GAGGGACGGAGGGACGGAGGGAAAAGGCTCTAGGACACTTAGGTGTGACTCCTTCGAAGGTTTGAATGGCTAGCCCGAACAGCTCACTGAAGGGAATGGCCTCCCTTTCTACCATTCTGATTTCTGTTTCCCAATACAAACATCTCTCCGCCCACCCTGCTCTTCCTGCCCTGGCCCCTGGTCCTTGGAATCCCAGAACTGTATGTGCTCCCCCGGCTTCTGCTGCTACCTGCCGACTCTCAGGTAGAGTGTCCCCACTGCAGTCCAGTGTGAGAGCAGCCACCTCCGTCTCCAGGCCATGGCTCTCAGTCTGCAATGCTAACAGCTCTGGTTCCTGGGCACCAGGACTCCTCTCTGGCCTCCGGGTTCCCAATGCTCAGCTTGGTGTAGGTTCCCTGGTTGATGTCTCCCACCACTGACTACAGCTAGGGAACACCGAATGTATCCTGACACTCCCAGCTCGCTGATAGAGGCCCACCTTTCCAGGCTGCTAACCCTGGAGCTGTCCAATACGCCTCTCCTACTCCCTCTGGTCATTAGCAGATCACACCACTCAACTTTGAAAAACATGGCCTGCATGACAGGGCAACCTCGCACTGTACTGTCTGTTCACCCTTCTCCCAGAGACAGATGATAATAGGCCCCTAGGGTGGTTTGAATGAGAATGGCCCCAAAAGGCTCATGTATTTGAATGCTTAGCCATTAGGAAGTGGCACCATTTGAGAAGGATTAATAAGTGTGACCTTGTTGGGGTAGCTGTGTGTCACTGAGGGTGGGCCATACCAGGCCAAGTCCCCATCTCTCTCTTGGCCTTCAGATCAGGGCTGGTCTCAGCTACTTCTCCAGCACCATGTCTAATGGTCTAACTCTAAAACTATGAGCAAGCCTCCAGTTAACATACCTTCTTTAATAAGAGTTGCCTGGGTCAAGGTGTCTCTTCACAAGAGAGCAGTGACTAAGACAGTCTCCACTTAAATCCCCTCTAGCGGTGCCCATTCTTAGCCAGAATAAGTGGCCTCACCGTCAAGCTGACCCACCACCTCCTATCTCACCTCCCATTTCCCCGCTTTCTCTTGGCTATCCTGGATCAAGCAGGTAGACACCTGCCCCAGGACCTTCATACTTTCCGTTCCCAGGATGGGATTGTGGGAATCGTCTTTCCTCAAAGGAGCCTTTGTTTTGCCATCTTCTTGGGTCAGGAACTTGAGAGCAGCTTAGCTAGCTGGTTGGTTCTGGCTCAGGATCTCTTGGGAGGGATTTTTTGATGTTTGCATGCGCTGTGGAGGCTAAGGGACAACCTAAATCTACTTGAATGAAGCCTGCTGTCTCCTATTAATCCAGAGCTTGACAGGAGAACTAGAGTATCTGGGCAGTAAGTCCACCTGCCTGCCTCTGCTTCCCAGCCCTGGGATTACAAGCTCACACTGCTACCTCTAACTTTTTTTTTTTTTATGTGGGTTCTAGAGAATGAACTCAGGTCCTGAGGCTTACAAAGCAACACTTCACCAGCTGAGCCATCCCTCCAGCTCTTTTAAGACAGAGCCTCACACTGTAGCCTAGCTGACCCGGAACTCAGAGCAGTCCTCCTGAGGACATCTGTGTCCCAAGTGCTGGGATTATAAGCATAAGCCGCATACACGATTTGTGAAGCAGAAGGCAAGGTTTGGCTGAGGCTCCTATAATCTGAAGGCAAGAGGATCTGCCTCTGGGGAGGGTCCCTCACAGGCCAACAGCAGGCCCCATATCTCACTGTGGGTGCTTAGATGTCCGCAGGATGAGATGTCCACAGAACGTTCCTGTCGTGCCCTGAAGGCCCAATCTCAGATGTTGCATGTCCCAAGTCGAAGTACTCTTGAGGAGAGAGAAGTGAGATTCTATCCATTGAGGGAGGAGTGGTCTTGACAAAGACTTTGGGGTCACTTGACCACCGCACATTTGTCCTTCGCACTCATGTGCCCTCTTCCGCTTGAACACATGCCAGGGAACACATTTGATGGAAGTCACTGGTAAAGGACTCATGACCAGGAGCCAGCTTCCTGGGCCAGGGGGTGCCTCTACGATCAGCACCCTCCAGGTCACGGCTACCATTCCACCTACCTTGCTGAGTGTGAGTGATGGCAAATTGCAGCTACATTCTTCTTACTCATGTCGCCTTCTTTCTTTGAAGGACTGTGTTTACTGTGAGAGCGAAGGGAAAGGCAACATTTGCCTGCCATACGAGGAAGACAGTCCTTCCTTGGGACTCTGTGATGCCTCAGAAGCCAAAGAAGAGGAAAGCCCCAGGAAGGAGGCGCAGACATAGCCCCATCCCCAGCCAGCGATCTACATTAGATGGTGCTCGGAAGAGACAGGGGATCTTCTCGTTGTTTCTAATGAAATAGATGTGTACTCACATTGCTTTTTTTTTTTTGTTTTAGAAAAAAAAACAAGCCACCATAGTTTTCTGAAGGTGTAACAAAACTGTGGGGAGGTTTAGGAAGAAATACATTTTTGTATTGAAATATAAATATGGAATTTGGGGGATGGGGTAAGATTTGTCATCAAACTTGTCATTGAACTTGGGGGAGACTGAGGTCTGTGTGTCATGGAGTTTGCCTCAAGGCCCTCAGAAGTCCCTTGACCTCAGTGAGACCCCTTTCCAGTGTACCAATGTCCACTGGCTCCTACGGTTGTACTGAGACATCACACCATGCTGTGACACATAGCTGGGAAGTCACATGAAGCTCTCAGCCAAGGGCCTGGCTTTCTAGAACTTTTCCACAGTGTGACTGTATCAGATGGAGAGCTGCTTTTTAATCTAAATTACCGTGCAGTCCTGCTGCGTCCGTGTTCACCCACCAGTTGGAGAGGACATCTCTGCAGGCCTCCTGGGTGTGTTCCGGTAGGTGTTTTGGAGCATGGGGTGGCAGCCTTGGCTTCTGGCCTTGCACTGGCCAACATTCCAGTCTGATGTGCTTCTGTTTGTAAACAAAGTTGAAATGCCTGCTCTGGACTAATGGAGCTTAGTGATTTCTGTGACCAATGCCATCAGACTAGCGCCTCCCCCATCCCGTACATTTCTGTGTCGTTCGTGCATCCTTTTTAGACCATCACGGCCAGTTTGCAGAGGTGTGTGGTAGCAGTCATGTCACCCTATCTGCATGGTGGCCTCTGCAAACCAGGCTTTGCTGTTGCGGGGACAAGACCATATATATTCTTTGGTTGGAGTCTCCTTGACAACAGATCCCAGCAGAGAGCAGCCATTGAACACAAGAAGGAGGGGCAGATGGGGGAAGTGGCCTCCATGTCCACCTTCAGTGTTCTCCGATTTGCACGGAGCTCTGCCTCCCCGCTCTACTCCTGGCTGACCCTCTAGCTCCTGTGGCTTCAGGTCTCTGTCACCGCATCTGTCTGTGCTGCTGGCTTTCAGATCACTGGAACCCTTGGGGAGAAGGGGGCCTCTCTGCTCAGTTCAGCAAAACACTATGCTGCACGAGACATCCAAAGATTATTCCGACAGACTTCTGTTGACCCCTGGTGTGAATGAGAAGTCACCGGGGAGGAGTCATTGACTTAAGAGCAGACTGCATCAGAAAAAGCAGAGTTCCTTGGATCTGGAGTGGCTGCCAGAACATTGTCTTACTGCAGTCGGTTTTCATAGTAAAGCCATTTGATGCCTGAATATTAACCCTATTTTTCATAAAAACAAGAACTCTATTTTTTTTTTAATTAAGACAACACCACCTTTGACTGAGATAAGGTAGTAGCCATATTTTAATGGACGTTCGGGGTTACAGACAGCTGCCTCCCTCCGCAGTCTGATCGAAAGGGTAGATAGATGGTGGTCTAAGCCTACGCTTGTTCCTTAAACACAAAACTGCCAAAACCTTCTCTCTACTATCGTGAATGTTTACCATCAGCATTATTTTATGATTATTTAATATATAGTCCTCGATTGTTAACTGCTAAGAAGTTGACTTCCTAGGATAATTTTGTGACTTTGTTTACAAGATGCTGAGCATCCAGTCCTGTTTCCTTTAGAGTGTGTGCTTACACGGGTGTCATGAGACTCTGTTCTAAACTGAGCCGCCTTTTTAATGTAAATAAGCTCTCAGAGTTTGTGCGACAGTTCGTGAGCCTTGCCGGACAAGCGGTTTGTTCATGTGCAAACCAAACGTACCTTCCTTCACCCAGTGCAATATGTTTGTGTGACTGCTTGTGTCTTTTTATGACTTTTTTGCCTTTTAGAGAATTGTTAAATAAAGCAAGTATATTTTTATTTTCAATTGTATGCTTTGTTTGTTGTGATGAAAGGGATCAACCGAGGACCTCATGCAGATTAAGCGTATGCTCTAACACTGACCTATACCCTAGCACTGTATATATTAACATAACATAGACCAATAAATAGACCAATAAACCAAATAGAATGGCATTGTCAAAAAAAGTTATTAAGAACTTCAAAATGGTACATTAAGAAATCTTCAGTCCCAAAAGCCAACTCATCACTCCGTGCATGGTGTTCTTACCTGTGTGTCTCTCACGTGCTCGCCTCCCTGGCCCATTCAAGCCCTCAGAAATTTCCCATCATGCACTTCTAGCCAGGCATTCCACGACACCTCTTTTCTTTTGATGTCTTTTCACCTGGACATGATAACTTAGCAAATCCACTGGGCTGACCCTCCACTTAGCATGACCCCCAGGCACCCACTCTCTCTTTAATCCTAACCTTTGGCTGGTTGCTTATGTGCCGGCCTCAGGACTGAGAGCAGAGAACTCACATGGGTACCATGCTAGAAAAGACTTATATACCCTTCGGATCTGTGTGTAGGCATCACTGGGGCACAGGCCTCCTACCCTGGCCCTTCCTGACTGACAGCTTGTGAGAACTACTCTGAAGAGGCCTGCTTCCCTTTTCTCTCTCCATACCAGGGTCCCAGGGACCTGAGCAGAGGGACAACATGACACTGGGCCTCATGCTCAGCTTGGGGGGGGTTGGTCTGAACATGCCCCCTGACTGTAAGTGCTGATACAGCGGTCAAAAACAAAGTTTTCCTGGCAGGTATGGCTGTTTCACTGACTGAGTCTTCGGAGGGCTCCCATTGTGCCTTGCGGTGTAACCCAAGGGGCAATCCCTCTCCTTTATTTCCAAACCAAAAGGAAATTCTCTTGAGTCTCTGGGCAGATTGCCCACAAAGTACTTGGATGTCTGCAGGCTGGCTGCTGCCTTTGTCCCTCTAGGGATTTATAGCCTGTTATTTCTGCTGTTAACTAGTCACCCTGTGGCCACTACGGCCCTGCCGGGCTTCTACTGGCCTCTGTTCCTAGCTCTAGGGGGATCAAAAGGCCCTAATGCTCAGGAAGTCTCCATGCAGGCAAACTTTGAAGGTAGGTTATGATCCAGAGGACAAATGGCAGGAAGTAATAGGTCAGCTGAGGGAGGTAGACAGGAGAGGAGGAGTTTTGTGGGCTCAAGATGGGGTGGTCAAGCTTCTGGAACAGCAAATCTAAGCCACCTGGCCAATGAATTCACTAAAATAAATTGAAGCTGGCTTAGCAGGTGGGACCTCAAGCAACCCCTCTCCCCCAGCCAAAAAGCGTTTTCTGACTCATACATACCCGGGCCTGTTTCTACCCTCTTTCCTTCCAAGAAGACTGTCCAGTCACACTAAGACATACCCCAAGTACTTAATTTCTCTTCCCCTCAATTCTACACGGCATTCTGCAACACACCGCAGCTCACACAGCACTGGACAAAGCCTTGTCATCCATGACGGATTCCTACACCTAGGAATGGGCTATGGTCCCATTTCTCTTCCTGGGTAGCTTTGCTTCCCCTGGAGTTCTTAGTTGGTTTTAATTCCTTGCTTGCAGTTTGCCTTTTGTGGGTCTCCTTTGGCCCCTCACTTCGAACTCTCCAATCAGGGGTCCACTGGTATTTCCAAGAGCCTGTCGGCAGAGACCTTATGCTGTACCAAAAGGAGCTATCTTTTGGCCTTGCTCATTTGGATACAGGGAGAAGTACAAAACCGTTTGTGAACTAGGGAGCACAAAAACTGAAAGACCCTCAACGAGGACCTTTTTCGGGAGGAGACCTCTCCAACGCCAAGGAACAGGCCGAGACCACACGGATGCAAGTCGCAAGAGGTTTATTGAGTAGACACAGGTACCTGCGGGCGGCAAGATCTCTCGGAAGACTTGCGCACCTGCCAACTGGAGGGCGGGCTTTTTATAGGGAAGAGCAAAAAGCAAGTTTTACAGAAGCAAAAGCATGGTTATCGGAATGAGGCGGGGGGCATGACTGTTCCTATCTTATAGATATCCTGTTTGCAGTCAACCTGCTTTGTTGATGTCCTATCTTATTGACATCCTGCCTTGCAGTCTTCCTATCTCATAGACATCCTGCTCTCTCAAGCACATGGGATGTTCTTACGAGAGCAGGCTGGCTGCTGATCCGGAGAATTTTTTTTACTTTAAGCAAACAGGACGTTCCCCCGGGAGCATGCTAGCTGCGGGTTTTGAGGAGGGGGTCTGTAGGGTCTTTCAAAACAAACAAACAAACAAACAAACAAACCAACCAAACAACTACCAAAGGTTGTTTTTGCCTACCTCAAAGTAGTAGAAACTTAAAGTAATTATTTTAGAATCTCCTTTACTTGGAAGCTACTAGCTAAACAGTAGTTTCAAACCAGCTGTGGCTAACTCCACTGGGCTCATTCCCACCCCTACCCGTCTAGGAGTCTTACCACTAGGAATGGAGGACCCTCAGCAGCTCCTGGAGGGTAGTGGAAGAGACCCAGGCTTTTTAGCACGTTGCGAATATCCAGATGAGTGGTACTTGACTGGGGGAAGCATCAGGACCCGAACACAGAGGAACAATTCAGGGGTAAAAGTGAGAGAGAGCAGGAGTGGGTCGCTAGAAGGTGACTGTGACGGCCGAACTTCCAATCTCTCAGCTACCTCAAGCTACCTGACACCTTTGGAGACTCCTCTGTAGTAGAGCCACAAGGTGTCTGCCAGACCCATCTTTAAGAGGGTAGAGGTTTTCCCTGCCCAGCCACTCCAGTTCCTGCCTGGTCTTCCCTTCCTTGGGAGCCCTTCCAGCCAGGCTGATGAAGACCTAAAGAGAAGAGGCTCCTTACTGAAGTGGTGCTTAGTGGTGCCCAGGCCTAAGGATGGAGTACCCAAAGGACCGGTGGGAGCCTGCCCTGTGTTCCAGCTCTGAAGTAGCTGCAGAAACCAAGAACAATGCAGCCGAGCCGGGGTTCCTAGGGTGCTGCCTGGGGGCGCGTTCTAGCCGCCCTTGCACACCGCCACCCCTCCGGCGCTGAGGCAAGGCCGGCAGATGGACCGACGACGACGCGGGGCTTGGGCGTCTGGCCGACACAGGCGTGCCTGTCGCTGCCAGCGGGACAAAGCCAACGAGACAAAGGCGCGGCCAACACCTGTCGCTCCTGGCCAGGCTGCCGCTTTTCTCTGCTGAAGCGGCTGCAGCTGCCAACTGTCACGGGCATCAAGTTACCGGGGCCAGACGGCAGCCTCTGCCTGCAGGGCCCAAAGATGGAAGAGGGAGGAGCCGAGAAGGGCTGGGCTCGGGGCAGAGGTGGGGGTAGAGTAGGGGGACACGAAGGGGTCTCGCGGGGGAGGGAGGTGGGCATGAAAAGGGGTGGGGAGCAGGGAAATGTGAGAGCCCCTGATGGGGGTGCGGAGGGACTAGGTTGTACTGGGTGGTGAACCAGGAAGGAGAGGCATGGAGCTGGAGTTGGAAATAGAGAAAGGCAAGGTAAGTAAGTGATTGGGTAGGGGACTTAGAAAGAGCCCAGAGAAAGAGAGATTGCGGCCAGAACGACTGCGGACCTCGGTATAAGAAGGTTACAGGTGTCCCCATAAGTCCACAAAAAAAAAAAAAAAAAAAAAAAAAAAAAAAAAAAAAAAAAAAAAAAAAAAAAGAAACACCTCAAGAGGCCAAGGACTGTCCCTACTCCTGCTGCTAGGTTGGTTCCCACTTTTCCCGGACTTTGCACTCTCGCCACCCGTGTCCAAAGCCCCTTCCAGGGCTTGGACTTGACTTTGGCACTGCCCTGCCCGAAGCCCACTTTGGGGCCCCAGACTGGACTGCTGTTCTCTGGAGGCACTTTCGGTGAATCAAAGGAAGCGAATGTACTGTAGGGATGGATGGGTGAAGGGGTGGGTGGAATGGATGGCGATGCGGACCGAAGAATGGATAGCTAGGTCCCAGCTCACAGGCTGGCAGATATGGGCTCACAACTCAGCAGAGGGAGGTACAAGTACACAAGCAAGACGAGCCCGGGGTCACTGTCCCGGAGTTCCGCCCCTGCGGGAGTGGCAGGAGGTCGGGCTGTGCGCTCCGCCTCGCCAGCTGCCAGAGGCCCGCGGTGCCTGACAAAGCGGGCCACTCTCATTGGATGCGGGCAGCCTCGCGGCTGGCAGCTCCGGCCACGCACAGCCAATCGGTGCATTGACATGTAAATAAGTTGCTATTAAAGGGGCGGGACACCGCGGGCCGGAAGACTCCGAGGAGTTATTGAGGCCTCCCGGCTGCCACCCGCCTGGCAGGGTGGTTTGCACTCAGCTCCCTGCGCCGGGATCCGGGCGCTGCGGACCATGTCTCCGCCCCTGGCGCTCAGCCGGGACCGTGCTGGACACGAGGATGAGGATCGTTGGGAAGGACGGGGGGACCGCAAGGTGCGGGCAGGGGCCGCGGGCGGATGGGCTTGCGGGAGGCTGCGCGGGCCCGGGGCTCAGTGGCCCGCTTCCCACAGGCCCGGAAGCCCCTAGTGGAGAAGAAGCGGCGCGCGCGGATCAACGAGAGTCTGCAGGAGCTGCGGCGGCTGCTGGCCGGCACCGAGGTGCGGCGGGAAGGGCGCCGCGGGAGGTTGCAGAGTGCTCGCCGGAGCTCTCGGAGAGACTCAATTCCCTTCCCCTCTGCGCAGGTGCAGGCCAAGCTAGAGAACGCCGAAGTGCTGGAACTGACGGTTCGGCGCGTGCAGGGCGCGCTGCGGGGCCGGGCACGAGGTGAGTGGTGGCGGGGACCCGAGGGCTGGGGTTCTGACAGGACACACCTGCCAATTAGGAGCGCAGACGCCACGGCTCCCGGAGCCCGGGGCCTGGTCCAAGGCGAGAGCTCCCCCATCACCCAGTAGGACACTCCAGTGTGTCTCCTGGGTGAGTCCCGGATCGTCGGAGTCATAGTAGTCCGTGCTCACGGTGGGGGACGCTGCTCTCTTCTTCCCACCCTCCTGCACAGAGCGGGAGCAGCTGCAGGCGGAAGCAAGCGAGCGCTTCGCTGCTGGCTACATCCAATGCATGCATGAGGTGCACACGTTCGTGTCCACGTGCCAAGCCATCGATGCCACCGTCTCTGCTGAACTCCTGAACCACCTGCTAGAGTCCATGCCACTACGGGAGGGTAGCAGCTTCCGGGATCTGCTGGGGGACTCCCTAGCGGGGCTGCCTGGAGGCCCTGGGAGGAGCAGCTGGCCTCCTGGGTCCCCATTGTCCAGTCCCCCAGGTCCCGGGGATGACCTGTGTTCTGACCTAGAGGAGGTCCCAGAGGCTGAACTAAATCAAGTGTCTGCTGAGGGGTCGGAAATTGTACCTACAACCTTAGGCAGCCTGACAGCAGCTCGCTTGGCCCAGAGTGTGTGGAGGCCTTGGTGACCAATAACACTAACCAGGGACCTGTGGAGGGTGGGCTACCCTCCTTAAGCCTACTCCCTCCCTGGGTATCAGATGATGGTGGAGACAGCCCACTCTTTTAATGGATGGCTTGCATGCCAATCTTGATGGCCAGCCCCTGCGGTCCCCTAGACCTGTTTCTTGAGGGAATCAACTTCATGGACCCTATAGCTCTGGATGGGGGGAGGGAGGCTACAGAAAGGAGGGAAACTCCTACAGAGTTGCCACGGCTCCCCCATATCCTTTCAGGCATTCTGAGGGACTTAGGGCAGAAGTGGTCAATCCTGAGGCTGAACATTAAGTGTCCTGAGCAGGGACACCCAGGCCATAAGTAGAAGTTCAGATTTGCTGCTTCCGCCAGGAGACCAGGGGAGGCAGGCACATTCCTCAGGGTCACTGAGAGCTGCTCCCTGTTTGTAAGACACTTCAGGGTATGAATTGGGTTGCCGTCAAATGCTCCAGTTGCATTAAATAAAGAGCTTTGGAGTTAGCCGCGCGGTGTACTGTCATTGATGCGTCAGATGTGTGATGCTCTCTCCGCATGCAGTTCCTGACTCCAACACCGGTGAATGTCTATTTAAAGCATTTGCCCTTTGTCAGCCAAGAGCACTCACCCTTGTGCTGATAGAGACACCCCCCGCTACCGGGCAGGTCCTCTAGGTTGCTCCACTTTCCAAGGAGTGTGTCCTGGAGGATCCCACTAGCATAGGTTCTGTCCCTGGGCTGTTCTCTCCTGAGCCCCAGGGACAGGGCTAGTGACTAGTTGTCATCCTTTGCCTTGGAAGCCTCTTCCGAAGGCCTGGCTTAAAGTTCACGAGTATGGTGTGGATGTTAATCTTCCTTAGGTTGTCACTTTTTAAAAATGCCTTTTGTGCTGGGCAGTAGTGGCACACGCCTTCACTCCCGGAACTTGGGAGACAGAAGCAGGCAGATCTCTGAGTTTGAGGCCAGCCTGGTCTTGGAGAAATAAAAGAGAGAGAGAGTGTGTGTGTGTGTGTGTGTGTGTTTGCATATGTATATGTTTACATGCATATGTGTGTGCGCACATGCATGTGTGTGTGTGTGTGTGTGTGTGTGTGTGTGTGCATGTGTGTGTTATAGGCAGGCATGAGGGAGTTAGAGGATGATTATTTTGGGGAATCCTGTCCTTCCCCTGTGGTTTTCAAACTTGTTTGGGAAGCCTTTTTGCTATCTGCGTCATATTGTGGACTCGGCTTGTCACTCTTCTTGATCATAGGAGTTTCCCCTAGAGCCTGTACAGAGACAAGGAGCGCCAGCCAGTTGCCTTGAAGTAAAAGTGCCCTGGCTCCAGGCAACTTGGGCCTGAGGTTAGGCCAGACCGTAGAGGTTAGAATGCTCAGATAGGAGGAGGAAGCTGATGGTGGGCAGCTAGTATCTCTAGAGCGCTCCATAATCAGTTGGCATCAGTCACTGGCACCAATAGAGAGCCTCCCCGCCCCTCTCCAAAGTAGATGGTTTTCAATGGGCTCCAAGTAGGCAAGCTGACATATTAAGGTTTAGGATTGTATTCTGGGTATCTTCTTAGAGACCATGTGCCTTTAAGAGAATCTTCATCAAAAGCTGAATAGCAGTTTCTGGTCCCCAGAGTGTTTCAGCATTTGGGGTTCACTTTTTTTTTTTTTTTTTGGTTTTTCGAGGCAGGCAGGGTTTCTATGTGGTTTTGGAGCCTGTCCTGGAACTAGCTCTTGTAGACCAGGCTGGTCTCAAACTCACAGAGATCTGGCTGCCTCTGCCTCCCAAGTGCTGGGATTAAAGGCGTGCGCCACCACCGCCCAGCTGGGTTTCACTTCTATGCCAGGATAGAGTCCATGCAGCATTGGGACTAAGCTGTGGTCAGCTGGAGGAATGGAAATGTTATCCCTGGGGTTATTTCCATCAGCCCAAACTAAGTTCTATAGGGACATGGATAATGGGTCCTCTTGCATGGCTTCTGTCACTGTCTAGAGGCCAAAAGTGCTGTGATGCCACCATTGAGAGCATTGCCCAGGGACTGCCCAAGGAGCATCTCAGCTCTCGTAGCAGTGTTTGCATCTTCTCACAGGCCCCTGGACAAGGGAAGGGCCTTACTCCGTTTGCAAGGTGACCTGGGATAAATGTGCCACTGGGCCTGGGACCTGCTCAAGGTCAGAAGCCACCTAAGCATAGGGCTGTGAAATCCTCAGGCACAATCTCTTTCTCAGAAGCAGAAATAGCTTATGAAGTGACAATCAGCTGGAGAGTGTTATTTGATAGGGCACGGCAGCGCTGTTTCACCCTGCCTTCTCTCTCTGTGGCTGCCGGGCCCCTTAGCTTCTTCACAGACATTCTGCTAAGGCATTTGATGGCCTGGTTTCCCCTTCTCTGGAAATTGCCACCATAACCCAAATCTCTGATTCTGTATTTTCTATAACAGCCACAACAAGTGACCATGAACTTGGTGGCTTAAAAGAGCACACGTTACCAAGCATTTCCAGAGGTTGGGAGTCCAAAGCAAGATTCATGGAGCTCACACCAAGGTCTCAACAGACAGGGCTGTGTGCCTTGTGATGGTTATTCTTGGTTGCCAACTTGACTACATCTGCATTTAACTAAAACACCTGTAAGGGGTTTTTCTTTTCTAGCGATCTTTAAAAAAATTATGTGTATTTTTTATTTATGATGGCTCTATCTGCATGTATGCCTGGATGCCAAAAGGTGGCACCAGATCTCATTATAGATGATTGTGAACAGCCATGTGGTTTCTGGGATTTGAACTCAGGACCTCTGGAAGAGCAGTCAGTGCTCTTAACCACTGAGTCATTTCTGTAACCACCTGGGATTTTTTTTTCTTTCCTCATCTTCTCTACTGGTCTTTCTTTCCTTCTTTCTTTCTTTCTTTCTTTCTTTCTTTCTTTCTTTCTAAATGTTCATTGGTATTTTGCCTGCATGTATGTATGTCGGTCAGTTTGTGTGAGGATCTTAGAGTTACAGACAGTTGTGGGCTGCCATGTGGGTGCTGGGAATTGAACCCAGGTCCTCTGGAAGAGCAGTCAGTGCTCTTAACCACTGAGCCTGCGAGCCATCTCTCCAGCCCCAGGATTTTTTTCTTAATTAAATCATTTGAAATGAAAAGACTCACTTTTCACGCGGGTCTTTTAGAGTAGGAAGATACACATTTAGTCTGAGCCGCATTTCCTGCTGGCAGCCTATTTAAGGACATGGAAGAAGGAAGCTTGCTTGCTTTGCCTGCTTGCTCTCGCACTCACTGCTAAGTCCACTCCTTCACTGGCACTAGAACCTACTTCTTCAGGATTCCAGTGTATACTGAAGACCAACCGAAACATCCAGCCTCTTGGACTGAACCATTACTGGATTCTTGGACCTTCCATTGGTAGACAGCCATTGTTGGACTAACTGGACCACAGCATGTAATATATTTTTTAAAAATCCCCTTTAAATATCTATATCAATTTATATAGCCACAGATTCATTCTATAAATTTTGTTCCTCTAAGCCGGGCGGTGGTGGCGCACACCTTTAATCCCAGCACTGGGGAGGCAGAGGCAGGCGGATCTCTGTGAGTTCGAGGCCAGCCTGGTCTACAAGAGCTAGTTCCAGGACAGGAACCAAAAACTACCGAGAAACCCCGTCTCGGAAAAAAACAATTTGTTCCTCTAGAGAGCCCTGTTTAATACGGATTTTGGTACCAGAAGTGGTTATGGAGCAGCAGAAGTATAAGGCTGAATTCTTTAAGTCTCTGGAACAGGGTTTTCCGATTTGCCAACAGCTATAGTTACCAACGCCTCTCTAGCTACCAATGCCTCTCCCAGCAGCTTGGAGAGCACTGAAAGCCCATGGTGGGTGTAACCTATTTTACAAACTTAATGAAACAAATGTATTTGATTATCCTGACTGACCAGTTATGAGAGGCAACAGATTTGGTAAGTCTGTATATAAAATTTTGACCAATTTGTGGGAAAAAAGGAAAATGATAATGTTGTTCGATTGTTCCTAGCATCTTTGGATAAACTGACCAAAAAGGAGTGGGTTCTGTGATAGGATTAACCACATCTACCATCTCCTGCCTAGCTATTGACCGTTAAGCTTTTTATTAAGCCAATCGGGTGTCTTAGGCAGGCAAGGTGAAACAGATGCAACATGTCTTTACATAATTAAACAAATGCAGCATAAACAAATGTAACACAGCTTCACACAGTTAAAGTAATATCCGGCAGCATAAACAAATGTAAAACGCCTTTACCTAGTTAAAGTAAAATTCCACAACAAATGGGCTTTAAGGGTGTGTGATAATGGTGGAGGGAACATTAGAAACTAGACCAAACTGAGCTTACTGATATGGCCCCACTGAATGAAGAGTCTAGGTTTAATATGGAATTTTGCACAGTTAAAAAAAAAGGTGTCAAATTTTTGTTTGAATAGTTGGCCGAAGCATTTGTCAAAAAGATGACCTACAGAAAAGGAATTGGAGATGCTTGGTATCTCTTGACCTGGTGTTGATAAAATGATTTGAAGGCTCAGGAAAATTGTAACACTAGAGTAGGGACACTGTGTAAAACCTGATCCTCCACATGGGAAGGCCCAGAAGAGCCCTTCACTAACCACACAAAACAGAAAATGGTGAGTGGGGCACCGGTACACTAGGAGATCTTTGCTGCCACCCTTTTCCTTGTGCCAGACCTTAGGGTTGAAGATGCCACTGCTCAGTTGGGTGGATTAAATGCAATGAGTTTAATTGGGCCCAAAATAGCAGGGGCCACGGGCCAGCACTGAATCACCAAAGGCAAAGCCATTGTAGTCACCATAATGGGCGACAGAGACAAAGCAATGTCCATAATAGCTTGACCTGGTCAGCACAGGCAAAGTGATTTTTATGGTGGCATGATTCATATGGATCTTTTGTACTGGCTAATCAATCATGGTGTAGATAAGAAGCCTGCTGTATTTTCTTTGACCTATAAAAACTCTTGGACAAATGAAAGGAAGGCTCCATTGGATCATAGCAACAGGTAATCTTGGCCGGTGAACCAGTTCCCAGACTTGAGCCAATTTGCAGATTGAGAACCCCTTGAATGAAGGGGTGGCCAGGTTCCCCTGAGGAAAGACCTTGATAAAATTCTGTTTTACTGTTAGTCTTTTCTCCAATCCTTCCCCAGAGGGACCTATCACTTTTTACAAGGATGGTTGTACACTAGGAGAAAGAAAACCACCAGACTTTCTGGGGCCTATTGGTGCTAAATTAACACTGATTCTGGGTGATTCCAAGAAACATTGTGGCTCTCCAGTTAAATAAGTGGCTTATGTCAGGTGATTAATGGCATTTTGGCTGAAATCTGACTCACAGTAGGTCCCGTGGGTCCCCAAAGTGATCCTGTGGTTATTTCCCCAGTCCCAGAATGTATAATTGGGATAGAGATACATCTCACATTGGTTCTCTTACCTGTGAAGTAAGCGCTATTATGGTTGGAAAGGATAAATGTGGCATTTGCCACAGAAAATGGTGAATCAAAAATAGTATTGCTTCCCCGGAGTAACTGCAGAAATTAGTGCCACCATCAAGGACTTGAAAGATGTAGGGGCAAGCCAGGTGATGCTGCCACAGGCCTCTTAGTCCCAGCGCTCAGGTGAAAGGAGCAGGTGGACCTCTGAGTTCAAGGCCAACCTGGTCTACAGATCGAGTTCCAGGACAGCCAGGGCTGCACAAAGAAACCCTGTCTTGAAAACAAGCAAACAAAAGGAAACCTAAAAGATGCCGTGGTGATGGTTCCCCACCATATCTCTCTTAAACTTGCCTTTCTGGCTAGGTTAGAAGACAGAGGGATTATGAAGAATGGCAGCTGACTATCAAAAACTCAAGTCATGATTTCAGTTGCAGCTGCTGTACCAGATGTGGTTTCCTTATCAATACATCTCCTGGCACATGATATACAGCTATTGATCTAGAAAAAGTCTTTTCCTTGGTACCTGTCTGTAATGACCACAAGAAGCAGTTTGCTTTCAGTTGGCAAGGCCAGAAGTTTACCTTTACAGTTTTACATCAAGGATATATTAACTCCACAGCCCTGTGCTGTATCTTAGTTCGAAGTGGGGGATTTCAACAATCAAGTAGATAGGACGACCTGGGGGACAACCAGCCTCTTTCCCCAGCCATTCTTGTCATTGCCTAATGAGCCCATGAACGAAGTGGCCATGGCAGCAGAGATGGAGGTTATCCATGGACCTGACCACGTGGACTGTCACTCACCACCGCTGACCTTTCTATTCTTTTTTTTTTTTTTTTTTTTTTTGTTTTTTGAGACAGGGTTTCTCTGTGGCTTTGGAGCCTGTCCTGGAACTCGCTCTTGTAGACCAGGCTGGTCTCGAACTCACAGAGATCCGCCTGCCTCTGCCTCCCGAGTGCTGGGATTAAAGGCGTGCGCCACCATCGCCCGGCACGGCTGACCTTTCTAAAGCTGCCACTAAGTGCCAGATCTTCCAACAGCAGACACCAACGCTGAGCCCCAGATATGTTGCCATTCCCTGGGGGTGACCTGCCAGTGACTTGGTGGCAGGCTAACTACATTGGAAAGGACAGCACTTTGTCCTTCCTGCAGTAGTTAGCTCTTCGGGTTATGGATTGGCTTCTCCTGCACATAATGCTTCTGCCAAGGCTTCCATTCATGGGCTTCCAGAATGTCTTATCCACCATCATGGTATTCTACACAGTATTGCTTCTGACCAGGGAACTCAGTTCACAGGCAGAGAAGTATGACAGTAGACCCACGATCATAGAATCCACTGGTCTCACCATGGTCCCCACCGTCCTGAAGCATCTGGCCTGAAGAAAGATGGAATGGTCTTTTGAAGGCACAATTTTAAAACCAATTACGTGGCAGCAGCTTGGAGGGCTAGGGCAGGGTTTTCCAGAAAGCAGTATATGCATTGAATTAGTGTCCAATATATAGTACAATTTCTCCCATAGCAGGATCCATGGGTCTACCCACTATCACCTCTAGTAAAATCCACTCAGAAAATGTTTGCTCCTTGTGCCCACAACCTTAGGTTCCGCAGGCCTAGAAGTTTTGCTTGCAGTTGAAGGAGCCATACTGCCAGGAGCCACAATGGACATTGCATTGAACTGGAAGCTCAGACTTCCCCTTGAACATTTTGGGCTTCTGATGCCCTTAAGCTCACAGACTAAGAAAGAATAACCGTGTTAGGAGTGACTGATCTAGATCACCAGGGAAAACTGGACTGCTTCTCCACAATGGAGGTAAGACAGTTTTTGCAGTTAAAAGCTTTTTCTGAGAAAGACTACACTGGGTGTTGGGGATACCAGTGTAGTCACCAGGAGCTAATAAAGACTTTCTTCTATCTATCTATCTATCTATCTATCTATCTATCTATCTATCTATCTGTCTATCTATCTTTTATGTGCACATTTGTCTGTGTGAGGGTGTCACATCTCCTTTAACTGGAGTTACAGACAGTTGTGAACTGTCATGGGGGTACTGGGATTTGAACCCTGGTCCTCTGGAACAGCAGTCAATGCTCTTAAACACTGAGCCATCTCCCCAGCCCAATAAAGACTTTCTACGGGCTTACACCCACATCTGACTGGTTTCTTTGGTGGATACCTCATGATGCTCTCATGTAGGGAATGTGAGTGTTACAGTTCTGGCTTTGCAAAGATATCCTGACTTATGGGGAAGCCAGGCTATACTTGAAGCTGCAATAGGACAACCCTGGAGGCAGAAGTCACAATAGAACGGCTCAGCCCTGGAGAAAAAGGTGTCCTGACTTGTCAGGAAGCCAGGCTACCTGTAGCTGGGGTCAGGTGGGGGATGGTCTCCCCACAAGATATAGCAATCCTGCTCTTCTGGAGAGCAACTACAGCTGAGCTCTGCTCTGTTATCTTAAGGGAACACCCTAGGAGAGTTATCTGCTACTTCTTCTACTGCCCAAGATGTTACTTCTGTTGCTAACACTCTGCAAACCGGGAAGCCCCTGCAGAAATATAGCAATCTCCTCCGGCTCCACACGAAAAGTTGTTACTTTTTCTGCTCAGCCTTGCTAAGCACCCCCTTAGGGGGTATCCCAGCAAGGTTCTTCTGTTCTGCTCAGCCTTGCTCAGCCCCCCTAAGGGAGCATCTCAGCGAGGTTTTTCAGCTCAATCCCCTAAGGGATGTCCCTTAGGTTCTTCTATTCTGCACCAGCAAATAAAGATTGTCACCCAAGACTCTTTTGAGAAAGGGATTTATTTGGGAAGGAGGAGTCCAGGAGAGTGGCTGCCTCTGCCAGGGGAGTAAAGGATACCCTCCAACGGAACAGGCAGAGAGGCTTACATAGGGCTTCTTAGAGGCGGAGCTTTCCCAGGGAGAAGAGGGACTGGTTATTGTTCCGTGCTCAGGGATTGGTTAATTTAGTTGGTGGGGCAGAGATGGCTTTGATTTCAGGCTCAATCTGTGTTTCTTTCACTGGTTCTTTTTTTAGCCTTTTGACTCTAATCTTAGGACCAGAAGATATTTCTTTTACTGGCTCTGTTTCTAGGGACAAAGTGTTGGACCCTGGAGTCCAATCACGAAGGAGGAGTCTCCCCAAGAGACCATTCTCACACCACAGTTGATGTAAAGGCATGAGGATTTTTATTAACTCTGTCGCAACAGGGTCTTTCAGCATTTGGGAAGCCAGAAAGACTGTGAATAGCTGGTACAGGCTACTTTTAAAGCAAAATGCCACAGAAACAAGGGGGGAGTCTGGGGGTTGTTCTTTAACTATTATGATTGGCTTATTTAAAGGGTTATTACCAATAATTGGCTGGAGAGAGGTTGCCAGATCAGGTGAGGTAAAAGGAAACATTTGAGGGTTACTTTGCTCCTTTCCCAGGGACTGAGTCAAAACATCTGTGGACATCTGTGGGTTATTTTGTCTTAATTTCAATAACAGAGCTCTATTTGGATAACACTCACAAGGACTCAAGGAGTTCCCAACAGTTCAGTATGTGCATGTATAGTTGCTAAGTCCTTGGTTCCCAGGGGAGGGGGGAGCATTACTACTGAGAGGCCTCAACTTAAAGTTCTACAAAAGTGTATTTCTTTGGCACTGGTTTCAGAGTCAGGGCATATTTCTTTGGTCTTGGATTCAGGGATAAAAATGTTTCTTTTCAGATCTCCTGAGTAAATTGGAAGCATGGGGATCTTGGGAGAGGGTTGAAGGGGAGGGGAAAGGCAGGGAGGAGAGCAGAGAAAAATGTAGAGCTCAATAAAAATCAATTAAAGGGGGGGAGATGTTTCTTTTCCTGGCTCAGGTCTCAGATCCAGGGTGTGTTTCTTTTACTGACTCTGGGTTCAGAGTCAGGGTGTTTAGTGATTGGTTGGTTTCTTGTTCCGGTTGGTCCTCTTACCCTACATCTCTGACCTTCATCATTGACTCTTCCAACTCTCCACTACTTTCTACTTTTCAGAACTCTTGTAAATGCCTTGGGACCATCTGGATAATCTCCCTAATTTTTAATATTTGACTTAATCTATAATTGTAGTAACCAGTATCAGCTCAGAACCCCCAAGACCAAGTTCTCAACACAAAGGAGATTTATTTGCCCCAGAGGTATGAAGGGCAGGGAATAAGAGACCAAGACAGGAGATAGAGGACAAGAGAAGGGGTGAGGGAATAAGGGAGAGGGGGAAGGGAGACAAAGGACTGCCTCTGGATAGAGAGGAGACAGATGTGGGCCATAGGTAAATGACAGTTTGTAAAGGTAAAAGGGGAAACCATGTTAGGATGAGTTTGTTAATTTTACTTGGGCATGTTAATTAAGGCGGCTTAAAGGGGGTTTTTGATTGCTGGACTTCAATGCTTTGGTAGTTGGACCTTGGTAGTCAGCCTCAGGAGGAGGCAGTGGCCAAATGAGGGAACAGACCTTGGTGGCTAGCTTCAGGAATGGAGCAAGGCAGAGGGAATGGGAGAGAAGGGCAAGGCCTGCAAAGCCATGCTTGCCGTGCTCCAGCCTGTGTTTGCTTTGCTCAGGCTGGCCAGCGTCCCTTCAATAGTCACATCTGCACATCTGCACTTTCTTTTCTTTTTTCCAATGATAGAGATGGAACCCTGGGCTTTGGTGATGCCGGGTGAGTGATCTATGATCAGGCTCCAGCCCCAGCCTTTGCACAGTCTTCTTTTGCCATGTGAAGTAACAGATTCATGAGCTCTGGGGATGAGGGTGGGAGCACACTCTGCCTGCCACATCCAACTATGTCTTGGTTCAGGTACTCTTCCTTCCATGCTAAAGTACTGTGGCACCAACTTCTCACAGGGACACTGGGTCTTGTCCCCTTATTCGTGCATTTTACATGGCATAATTTCCCCTTTCTGGATTGTTCCTCTTACTGACATCTGGAAGAAGAGTAAATTAAAATTCCTGGACACACTATCCCTTGCTGGTCTTGACTTTTCTGGCATAGGAGAAGCAAACTTCCCTGAAAGAGGCTCCTTTGCATCTGCCACTGGCATTTCTGAAGCCAAGACTTCTCCACTCCTTCACTGACAGCACTGTCATGATCCCCAGAGGATGGTGACATGGCTCAGAGGTTTAAGAGCACCGGCTGCTCTTCCAGACTCTCCTGAGTTCAATTCCAACAACCACATGGTGGCTCACAACCATCTATAATGAGATCTGGTGCCCTCTTCTGGCCTGCAGGCATGCATGCAGGAAGAACACTATACATAATAAGGAAATAAATCTTTTTAAAAATTAAAATAGAAAAGATCTCCAGAGAAAACTGTTTCTCTTATTTAATTTAAGAAAACAAAATGGAATGTTTCACAAGATGGAGGCACTTCTGCTCAAACTCCTGATATCGGGATGTGCTGAAAGCAGAATCAGCACCTGGTTGTGACCAGCAACACCCTGGCAGCAGGTAGTTTCCATCAACCAGGAGGAGCCAGAGCCAAAATATTTGCAGGGACAAAACAAGCCTCAGAAGGGTCATTATGGCCAGGCTCTAGGCTTCTCAGCAGAGGATGGTCTCCAACATACCTCACCACACACAAGCCACATATGCAAGCATCAAGGGACTCTTCCAGTGACCATGCCTCCCACCAGGATCTTCTGCCTCTGGCTTGGCTCTGACCTTGGTGACCATTGAGTATCTGGCACCCTGGTTGAGCTGGCTAAGCAGAACTGAGCCAGTGACTAGCTCGCCACCATTCCTCTTAAGGAATATGCACTGCAGAGTCAGCACCGACTCACTGCCCTTCCTAGGATTTGCTGGGCACTGGACACGCAGAATTGCAATCTGATTTGTGCAGCCTCTGCTCTACTCACTGTGAGTGAATCCTGCCTCTAGGGAGGAGAGAATTGACTCCACAAAGTTGTTCTTTGACTTCTACAAGTGTGCCATGGCATATGCACCACCCACAACTTGTCAATCATATATATATATATA
>NC_022030.1:60383974-60410794 GCF_000317375.1 Microtus ochrogaster
GGTCTCGAACTCACAGAGATCCGCCTGCCTCTGCCTCCCGAGTGCTGGGATTAAAGGCGTGCGCCACCATCGCCCGGCCTAAATAATACTTTTAAGCTAAAGTAAAAATTAGTCAGGCAGTGGTGGTTTACACCTTTAATCCCAGCACTTGAGAGGCACAGGTAGGCGGATCTCTGCGAGTTCCAGGCCCTACCGGCTATGGGACTCCGCGAAGGTCCCTCTCGAGCCATATCTTACAGCTGTCACCCGTGATTTCCTTCTTTTCCTGTCATCCCACTTCCCATTAGTCCACCATTAGTAAATTCACATCCCACCGTGGTGTTCCTTGCCACTGGGGGAGCCTGCTTTTGGGAACCCGGAGGACCTTCATAATCACTGTGGCAGAGCCTAAATCTTGGCGGGAGGGGCAGCCGCGCGGGGCCTCTTGGGAGATGCAGTTCCCTTGCGCTCCCAGAGGCCTGTGCGCGAGCAGGTGCCAACGGTGCCAACGACGCCAACAGTGCCAACGACGCCAACAGTGCCAACGATGTCCGAGGGGTTGGCAACCGAAAGAGGAGCGGCCGCATCCTGCTGAGCTGCCGAGGGATCATCAGACTAGCCTGAGGCGGGGCGCAAGGCACTGTGTATCCAGAGCCCCTGGCCACTATGGCAGTGGTTTACCGTTGGTGAGTGCCCCTCTAGTCTCCAGCCCCAACCTCCTTGACCTCCAACCATCTTAGCGGTGCCTGTAGCTGCCTAGGTTTGTAGCCACACGGCGCACCTTCCCCATGCTACACCAGAAGCCCCAGCTTTCTCTCCTACGCCCCCACCTAGGAAGCTTATTCCCAAGCCTCCTCAACCCTGCTCGCCCTCCAGCGCACTATTCCCTATCCCCACCCCCCGCAGTGGGAGCCTAGTGCAGATAACTTCCCCTAGTCCTTCCGTTGCAGGATCTGAGCTTCCACTCACTGGACAACACCTTAGTTGCTGTATTCACCATGCTGAGGGAGGCTGGGGACATCCTGCCCTGAGAAGCAGGATGCCCACAGGAGCATGCCACCTTCACCATGGTGAGTGCTCTGTGGGAGCGGGGCCAGGCTGAAAAACCTGGGAATGGGAGGCCAAATGCCCTTCCTTCCATCTCTTCCCTTAGTGCTCCCAGACAGCGTCTGCTGGTCTTAACTGGTAGTTGAAGAGAAGCCACCCAGTTTGCAGAACTGAGAGCCAGCCCCCGGGCACCGCTCTTCCAGAGGGATATGGGGATGCTGGACAAAGTACGGGGAGAGAAATACCATTGCCTTTGGGATGGAATGTAAAAGCTTCAGGGCTGGTGTTGAGCCCAAACTCTTACTTGTTTTCTAGCTAAGGATGCGGTGGGAACGTGAAATCTGAGACTTCCAGAAGATCCTGGCTACCAGCTGATGCCTCACCCAGAAACCCCCCAGGTCTTGCCAGCACCCGATCTTGTTTTTTGTCCTGTAGCTAGGCCTTGGCCCGAGACCCATCTGCACCAGTGCTCTGGTCCCTGGGAGCTCTTTTGGAGGCCTGGCTGTCCCTGTGCTCTGCAAGAGCAGACAAGATGTGAGAGTCTTACTGGGTCCCAGTCAGTCCTGAACTGGGAGGAGAAGACTGTGGAGTCTGGACATCCAACTTTAAGGGTGCTGTGAAAAATCACTGGGGAACAGCCTGTGTCCCTTTGTGACCAGGAGGAGTTTCAGCAGGGAATTCAGCCTTGTCCTGGGGCCCATAGCCTCTGACTTAAGAATGTAATTCAAAGATGATGATCTCAAGTGTCAGGGTGTCAGGCACAAGGCAAGGACGAAGGTAGGAGCCTGATTTGAGGGAAAGCTGCGATGCCCTGAGGAAGGCCGCCTGAAGGAGGTAGCCGTGAGCCCCACAGGACAGGGAAGTCTCAAGGGGGGTGGAGGACTCAAGGGTGGTGCAGGACTGGATTTGCCTTTCAGAACCCAATGGTCTGATTTTCACAGAATATTGCTATAGTAATTTGATCCCTGAGATAAAGCTTCTGTCCTCCAAACATGGACAGGATGAGATGTGGGAAGGGTAGCACAAAGCTCCTCCTCGAAGGGGGTTGTGCCAGTAGGGCTCCGCGAATGCTGTCTTCCTTCTGTGGTTCCACTGGCTCTCCTCCCTTCCTCCTGGGTGCTGAGCCTTTGAGTCCTGCATCTCGATCCTCTAAGGCTTCCTGGCAGCAGCTTCCTCAGAACTGGAGGGTTAGGCATCCCATCCAGTCACGCTCCCTACTGTCCCTTGGTGAGGGTGCCAGGGGACAGCACCAGAGCAAAGGTTGAATGTGGTGCTTGCACACCCTCCACGGTTCACCGTGTGTAAGAAAATCAGCCAACGATGTCTGTTGCTGTGTAACAAACTACCCCACAATTTAGCAGCTCAAACATATTACAGGTTCGGTGGTTTAGGAGTCCAAGTGGTTCATGGTATCTCTGCCTGGTGGGGTCTCACAGGCTAGAGTCTGTGTGTGCTTAGGCTGTGGTCTCAGGTGAAGGCCCAGCCAAGAGGAGATGCTGTCACTCACAAGTGCAGTTGACAAGATTCAGCTTGTCTCTGGTAAACCGACAAAGGGTCTCATTTTCTACTTTTTGGCTGGAGGTCTCACTTAGTCATTAGCATGGGCTTATTGACAGTATATATCTCCAGCGCATTGCCCAGTGTGCCAGGTGCTTCTCACCTGATCAAAGCAAGGGAGAGCAAATGAGGAAATGACCTCTTTGTCATCTGATTTGGAAAATTCTGGGATGTTTTGCTCTTTGTGAGAGTTCAAGCCCATACTTATAAGGGAGCAGGTCCATACCAAGATGTGTATACCAGGAAGGGGAGGCATTGAGGGTCACCTCATGGTTCATCTCTACAACTTGCCATGATATCAAACTCTTTTGGTGTCCTCGGCTGTCTTGTAGACACAATACTGTGTTCAGTATCTTGTTACCCTAGTGTCTGACTTTTTAAATACTGGACTCCTTTTACACACACCCTGAGAAATGCCCAGAGAGTCATAGGCACATGCTTGTTAGAGCTGTCTCTGGTCTCATTGACCCCTTTCCAAGTCAGCTACTTTTCTTGAATTTCCTTATGACATAGAGTATGTAAAGCTGGGTTGCTAGGCTGCCTCCTCAGAGAGTAAGCTTAGGCCCTCAGTTGATGCTTCAGAGGTCCCTTAGGAGTAGAATAGGGGAAATGATGAATACGCACGGGGAGAAGTCTGCCTTGGTGCCCTCACCTGTATCCACAGGGGCCACACAGATAAGGAGGCTTGAATCACAGCAGAGCCCATTAGGAGAGCATACCTCTTCTGTCTAACTGCTCTTAGTGAATATGTAGGTTCAGACTTGTCTGGAGCTGTTGCCCACAATGCTATGAACATTTCTAGCCATCTGGTGAACACAGATTTTTCTTTCTGCTGGGAAATGCCCAAAGATTGGATTATTGGGTCAAAAGCTATCTTTATAACAATATCGAGCTATCTTAACTCAATACTCTATTTTGCTGAGATTGAGTCCTGCTGTGTAAGCCAGGTCAAAATTTACCATGAAGACCAGCGTGGCCTGAAAGCTGGAGTGATCCTCCTGCCCCAGTCTTTCAAGTGTTGGGATTACAGATGTGCCACCATCTCAACTGATGAACAGTGATCAAATACACACCATAGAAAGGTTACAGATTCAGCTGGCGGCGGTGGCACATTACTTTAGTCCCAGCACTTGGCAGAGACAGGCAGATCTCTGAGGTCAGCCTGGTTACAAAGCGAGTTTTAGAATGGTCAGAGCCACACAGAAAAACCCTGTCTTGAAGACTGAAAACCCCCAAAAGGTTACAAGTGTGGATCATGGTGCTAAGCACACTTGTGTCTCAGACATCACAGGAGGAACACGGTGGAATGGAGTTCTGCGAGAATTCTGAGGATTTTAAACACAAGCCTTGGAATATATTTTGATAACACCTCCAGAATACCAAGAACAAATGCTGACACGGATATGGAGAGCGTGCACTCCCATTCTCTGATGGTGGGAATGTAAAAGGCAATAGCCATGTTGGGACACACTTCCAACACTAGGTATATTTTCACTGTATAACCCAACAAATGCACTCTTGTTGTCTGAACCAAAGAGAAAGAACATGGACGTTATGATGGTTGACATTGGGGGTCAACTTGACTGGGTTAAGAGATGTCTACAAAATTAATAAATCACATGTTCTGAAGCAGATCACGAGGCTCTGATCTAATGAATGATTTAACTCATTGGCAGGTTTAACATTTTGATTGTTGGCAGGGAGTGGGTTGGTGGAAAGTGGGAAGTGGAGAAAGTAGGCCACTGGGGGCTTGTCCTTTGGGATTATATCTTTCCATGGCTCTTTCCTGTTTCTGTTCTACTCTGCTTGTTCACTGTGAAGAACCTCCTCTACCACATACTCTTATTGCCATGACTTTCTTCTGCCCAAACATGTTAGTCCAAGTAACAGACTAAAGGAAAACTATGTAGTAGAGAAAATGGAATCTGTCAGGGACTTGCGGTGCTCTGTGATCACCTATAACTATTTCTAGGTACTTACTGGAGCCCAGAGATCTAGAGACAGTAGGAAAATTAACATGTCATGTCCAAAGGGGTAGTAATCCAAGCCCACTGGATGTGGATGAAATTATGAAGAGAAAGAGAATAGAAGAGAATTTAAGATCAAATCAGGGCTGGGTGGTGGTGGTGCATGCCCTTAATCCCAGCACTTGGGAGGCAGAGATAGCTGGAGCCGCTGTGAGTTTGAGACCTGTCTGGCCTACAAGAGCTAGTTCCAGTCTCAAAAAACAAAAAAAAGTCAGAATTCCAGTTACCAGGAGTTGTGACACAGACCTATAATCCTACCACCGGGGAAATAGAGGCATTGTGAGTTCAAGACCAGTCTGGTCTACCTAGCAGGTTCTTGTCTATACAGAAGGAGATAATTTCATCAGATAACAGAAGTTGAGTCTGTAAAGAGATGAAGTAGTGAATAGGAGGAAAACCTGAAGAGACGTCCATACATAAAAGGGAAAGACAGGCCAAGTGGCAGACACTGCCAGAATTCATGTGGAACGACATCTGCTCTCAGGAGAGGGCAAGTTATCAGCAAGCTTAGCAAGAGCTGCTTTGGAGACATAGTGGGTGATGTCGAGTTGGGGTGGCCAGAGAAGTGGGTGAGAGGTGAGGACAGGAGACACAGTGCTGTTATTTCAAAACCCTGCAGCTGTCATGGAGGAGGTGGTTCTGAGAGCAGTGAAGACTTCAACAGTGGCCCGGAGGCTTGCTGGGCAGATCTACCTACGACAGTCAGACAACACTGGAACAGATTTGCAGTGGAGCCATGATTTATGTTGCCTGCTCCACCAAGGGAGTCCACACAACAGGAGAAACACAGGTAAGGGGTTGTTGGAAAGGACTGGTAGGATCTGGGTGTGTGGCCAATTGATTTGAAGGTGCGTTTAAGGAAGTGAGGTCTTTTGTGGGTTGTATGTCAGGAAGAGGCAGCAATTCTATGACTGGATCTTTTCTGAGACCAGAGAAAATACACAGAGGACATACATAATTGGTAAAGCAGCAGCAGTGTTCGATGGCTGAGATGAGGGATGCTTGCTATTTTTGTGGCTTGGCCTGTGTTGGTGTCTTCTCTGGTCTCTATCCCAGTGGAATAGCGGAGACTCATCCTGCTCCCTGTCGGTCAGAGGCTGCTTTGCCTGCTCAATCACACTGGGAACAGCGGACAGGTGCGGACCTGCCTCCCTTCGTCCTGCATCTTCCAGGGTTCACTCCTGACGCCCCGGCCGCAGCACACGAGACGGTGCGAGTGCAAGGATGACTGCCATTGTCATGTGGGACCAAAAGCGGGTCTGAACGTCAGGCTGGGCTCCACTCCGCAGCTCCTCCCGGGAAACACCACATCAACTGTCAAGAGGATCAGACGCCCAGGCCAGAAGCGCTTTTGCGCTTGCGCAGCCCAACCACGCCCCCCGCGCGTAGCACTCTGGGGCGGCGGCTGCGCGGCGCGCGATTGGCAGGGTCTAGCGCGGTGACTGACGGCGCCGCCGCCGCCGCCGCCGCCCAGGGTAGCGCGGAGCCTCCGCTCCACCGCTCCGCCGCCCGCCGCCATGGACCTGTTCGGGGATCTGCCGGAGCCCGAGCGCGCGCAGCGCCCGCCTGCCGGTAAGCGGCGAGGGGAAGAGGGCGGCGCCGGGGTGCGCGGCTTCCGCCATCTTCGCGCCACTGCCGCCTCAGCCTTGGCCTGTGCCTCCCGGGGCCGCAGCGACCGCGCGGTTGTCGGGTCCCGGCCTCGCGTGGCCCACGCACGAAGCCCCGCACCGAAAGATCGGGGCACCCTGAGTTGAATTTGACCACAGCAAGACCCAGCCGGGTGCTCTGGTCCCGGGCCTAACTGCGTGCGGTAAACCCCGAGAACTTAGAGAACAAGTTTCGACTCCCGTTCCCTTGGTGCGGGACTTGCACGGTCAGTGCAGGTCGGTGTGGTCGGCCAGCCCGGGAGGCTTGTGCAGCCCACGTTTTGGGAACGCCTTTGGCAGAGAATAGGAAGGTAGGGAGGACCCAACCTTTGCCTCCGGAGCGTTCAGAAACCCTGAGCGTCCAGTGGAACGGTACCTGAGGTCTGATCAGAGAGAGACTGGGGAAGGAGGCGGCTTTTAGGGAGGGCTGCCTGAGATGGAGAGCCTGATGGTTTGCAGAGACTCCAGACAAGGAGACAGTGTGTTCACAAGGGAGGGAGGGCTCACATCGCCAGCTTGCAGGAGCGTGGCCGGCTAGCGTGGGGGAGTGCTGGGGCTTGGGGTCACGAGAAGGCATTGTTCTGTACTCTTCTGGGCCTGTGTTTTGGCTTCTCACCTGCGCACCCCCAGGCTTTATTGAGATGCTTTGTAGTGTCCTCTTTTTGCCGTTGCTCCGGGCTAATGGTACCGTTACTTGCTCCCACCAACCATTCTGATGGTAACAGGCGCTTCTAAGTAACTAGGTCTTGAGTCTGTGAATTTGAATGTGACTTTTTGAAGCTAACCACCGTGAGAGTTGTGAATAAAGCTGGCTTTATACGGCTAGTCTTACTTCTGTCATTGGAGTAGATATAACCTGTATCTGAATGCGCTTCGGGCAGAATTTAGATTACCAGGTGTGCCTGGACATCTCTCATCATGGTAGTTCCTGTTGCTTTTTATACGAAATTAATTTGGGTCTTTTCCTAGGTCAAGGCTCTCTTGACATAAAACCTTACAACTCCTTATTAAAGCTTGGGATTTAGTAGATGGAGTGCAGAGGGCCCTTCCTGCCTCCCTCTGCCCCTTTGCCCTCCCAAGCTCAGCTTTCAGCCCGGGCTGACCTACTTGCGTAGAGGTGGTGGGGTATTTAAGATCCTTTGTCCCTAGGAGTGCCTTTGGGAAGTGCTTGTTTACCAGGAGGATGCTCACACTGTAACCATGTATTCTGAACTTTTAAAAACAAGACAGGCTTTCAGAATTTGTGGCCGCACAGGAAGCTGGGGGCTAAATACTAAAGAGATTGGCAGAATTGAGATTCAAAGTTACTGTAGCAAGCTGCTAAAACAGACTAGATGAACCTAGCCCTGGGTAAAGCATCTGTAACCCCAGCACTCTGTAGAGGCCCAGACAGGAGGATCTTGAGTTTCAGGCCAGTCTGGACCTCATAATGAGACTTTGTTTAAAAAAACAGCAACAGTACCCACAAAATAGCTACCAAACACTTTAACAAGGGGAGGTTTTGTTTTAATGTGTACAAGTGTTTTGCCTGTGTGTATATTTTCACCACCTGTGTGTCTAGTACCTGCAGAGGCCCAGAAGAGAGTAGGAGCCCCTGGAATAGTTAACAGACAGTTGTGAATTGCCGTGTAAATGCTGGGAATTGAACCCAGGTCCTCTGAAAGAGCAGCCAGTGCTCATGACGGCTGAGCCATCATGTCTAGCTCCAAAATGATTTAAATTTTAATATGATTTAGATGGTTTAAAAATTAATTTGCATACCATGCTGTTTATCAGTCTAGCTGGTGGTGGTGGGACCTGGGAAAATGGAGCCAATAAATGAGACAGACGAAAGTCTCAACTTTGTTCAGCGCATCAGTCAATTTATACTCTGAGGGTTAAGAAGAATCACATGAGTAAAGTGTACAGTCACAAGGACAAACTGTACATGGCAAAAATGTGTTTTCCATAGAGGCATAGAAACATTTGAGTAGTAGCAGCAGGCAGTAATCTGAAGTAAAATCACTCCTGTCTACTACACCTGGAAGGAGCATGGAAACACATTCCAAGAACAATTCTGTGTCTTAAAGAAACTGAGGTCACAAGACTCGACTTGTTTTCTTAGAGTGCTTTCTCACAAGCACTCAGAATTCTCAGAGGGCTCCATTCTGAGACCATGTTCCGACATCATACTTTGCTCCAGTAAATCATGTAAGTTGCTAAGGTCAGAAGGGTGAGACTGACCACACATGATCCATCCATCCATAATGGATCAGTGTAATAGTTTTCCAAAATAGTACTGGGGTCAAAAAAAAAAAATCCACCCATTTTCACGAATTGTGTGGAAGTGGAGCATGACTGTGTCTTCAAATCTGACTTTGCACTACCCTTTTGCCTTCAGGAACTATTGGCTTGTGTGTGTGTAAGCCTCCTATAGCTATTGTATGGATAAAGTACCAGTACATGGCCCAGGTTGGAGCACATAGTCAGGGTGTTGTAGAAGTTGGCTAGTAACATCCATGAGATGTGCACTGTAACAGCAATTTAAAACCAGTTGAAATGATTTTGTAAAAAAAAGTGCCAAGTGTATGGTGGAAGATGATGCCACCACTCAGCACATGGGCATGTTATGTTGAATTTTTGGTTTGTTTTTTAGTATCACATCTTATATTCACACCCACAAGACTTACATTTTTATGACCTGTAAAACATGTAGAAAGTATATGTTTTCAGTTGTTGCACTAAATTAACAGATTTTGCCCCAGGACTTAAAAAGATTTTGGTAGTTGAATATATCAATTAAAACATTTTTTTCCCTAAAAGATGTTGCTTATTTATAACAGTAGTGGAACTTTTCTCTTAGGTCCATAAAATGCTTTCATGAATTGTTTAGTTATGTAGAGTGGTAAACTTGTTTGGTTTTTACACCAGTACATTCAAAACTGCTGGTCAGGATGGAGCTAGAGCACTTGCCTAGTATGTGCGAGTCCCTGGGTTCAGTCAGAATTGGTACCAAAAAGCAAAACCTGATTGTCAGCCTGGGGCTATTGCTCAGTGGTAGAGCACATATTTAGCATGAAAAGTCTTGAGTTCAATTCGCAGCTCTTCAAATAAAACTAATGTTTAATTGTTAAGGACTATTTGTTTAACAAGCTAACAAAGTGTGTGTTTTAGTGTGTGTAAAGACACATGTCTGTAATCTCAGCAGTGGGGAGGTAGAGAAGGCAGATCTCTGGAGTTCAATTGCTATCAACCTAGTCACATGGATAAGCTCCAAGTTCAATAAGAGACCTGTCAAAAAAAAAATAAGATAATGCTGGGTGGCGGTGGTGCATGTCTTTAATTACAGCACTTGGGAGACAGAGGCAGGTAGATCTCTATGGGTTTGGGACTAGCCTGGTCTACAGAGTGAGTTCCAAGATAGCTAGGGTAGCACAGAGAAACATCATCATCATCAGATAGCATAGAAAGTCATTGCCTTCTAAGCCTTCACACACACTAGTACACATTCCTGCATACACACATGCATACACACCCACAGACAGGTATAGTACTTACCTCCATGGGTATTTATTTTAAAAGTATTGGAAATACAAACATAAAGGTTGAAATATCAGAAGTTGTATTACTTCTAAAACTTAGTTCATAAGCAAGAAAAAAATGTCAGTCATAGAAAGTTAAAGTGAGAAACTAATAATATTTATTATAAAGGATTAATATATTAATATCTAATGATTGAAAAAATTCACAAAGACAACTCCTTAGTGCAACTTTTAATCCCAGCACTTGGAAGGCAGAAGTAATGAACCTCTTTGAGTTCAAGACCAGTCTGGTCTAGGTCTACAAGTTCCAGGACAGTCTGGGCACATAGTGAGACGCTGTCTCAAAAAAGAAAAAAACAAGAAAGAAAAGAAAAGAAGAAAAAGTCTCATCATAATATATAATATCCAGTAGACATAGTGCCGTGCCTGGATATAGAGATAATGGGGAGGAGGGAATGAGTGACAATAGCTATGATTGGAAAGGTTCACAGTTCATTCTTTATTAGTGTTATGGATCAAGGTTGCATCGTGTCTGGTGGAAGCTGACAACTATATCACATACTTTGGATTTCTATTTATTCAAAATAGTGCAAGGTTTTGGCTAATGAAAAGTTCCATAGTATAGTGTTTATGACCTGTATCTCTTCCTGACATTTTGTGTAAGCCCAAATGTGGTGTTTATAACTTACAGTATATTTTAAAGGATTCTAATACAAACATCTGTTTGACCATATTACTAATATGAAAGATGGCCAAAGAGATCTTCATGAGCGTGGGGTTATGCTGTAGGAGAACTGTAAGGGTATGAATTGGTCTTTGTAAAGTCCAAGGCAGGTGCCCAGCAAGAGCCTACACTGGGAAATTAGCCAGCTAGGTTTGAATCTTCATTATTGGCCTTGGTATCTCAGCTTCCTCTTCATCGAGTAGTATCAGTACCTTATAGTAGAATTATTATAGTAATCAATTGATTTAAAATATTTAGAAACCTTAGTATAGTGCCTTATAAGCAGCGAGTATTTTGTTTTATATCTAATTCTTATTTGTGGACAATGAAACGTGAGGTAATCTCACCATGTTTAATTGGAGTACTTCTGATGGTATTCTAGAGTGAGAAAGAACAACATACTGTTCTTTGACAGTGTTGTTTGAACACTCTCAGTGTTATGGCTGAAGAGGAGGACTAGGCTAGCATGAAGCAGTAAATCTGCTGGGAGGAGTGTCTGTAAGGACTGAAAATACACGTTACCTGTATAAAGACAGCTTTCTCTATTGGACAGTGGTAGTGGAAAGACCATGCTTAGATGAGAAGGGCTGGTTGTCAAGTTGGCCTCTTTGCTGTAATTTACACGCCTCTCTTCTTAAGAGGCGGCCAAGCTTGGCCTGGTGGCTTGGCCTGCTGGTTTCCTGGCCCGTTGAACAGGGTGTGGTTGTTCTAGATTATCTCATTTTTAAAAGATTTGTGTGTATGGGCGTTTTGCCTGTATGTGTGTACACCACATGTATCTGGTATCCCCAGATGTCAGAGGACAGTGTTGGATTCCCTGGGACTGGAGAGTTATGAATTGTTGTGAGTCACCTTGTGGGTGCTAGGAATTGAACCCGGGTCCTCTGCAAGAGCAAGTGCTCTAACTGCCAAGCCATCACACCAGCCCCCTAACTAACCCAATACAGTTTCGAGTGTCAGGGGAATGGGCATTTTGATTGTTGGGCCTTTGGAAGTGAGCTGATAGAATATTAGGGGTTTGAAGGGGAATTCTTACATAGAGAAGAACTCTTTAATGCTCTGCTTCTTAGGATAGAGTAGCTCTTTGTGTCTGTACTTGTCAATTCAGTGTACCACAAATTATAACAGGTTTTTTTAAAGCTGTACTGAACATGTGAAGGCTGGTTTCTAGTTATACTTGCTTAAATGATGCAATCTAGGAGCCATTTTTGCCATATTTATTGTGTTTCGGGTACAGATATTCTAGAGACACTGTGAAGTATAGCGGGCATTGTTGGTGTGTTTGGGTGAGGTGACATGTATGTATGAAGCAGTCCTTCACTAGTACCAAGGGGGCAGCTTTGCTTTCTGCTTTCTGCTTCCATACACTTGTGTCTCTTGAGAAAAATGAAATCATTTGTGATTCCTCAGTTTGTTGGGGGAATCCTGACAGAGCATATCTTCTCATTTGTAATATGGGAATAAAGCAAAAGAGATTTTGTTAGCTTTAAGGGGGTTGTATATATTAAGGTACTTCTGACCTAAATATCCCCAAGACAAAAAATTAGAATTGATAAAAGAGGAGAATTGGGCTAGGGAGATGGCTTGGTGGATGAAGTGTTTTCCATGCAAGTATAAAGATGAGTTCAGATCCCCACTGCCTATGTAATTGCAGGGTGGGCGTGATGGTCCAACTGTAATCCCAACATTGGGGAGGCAGAGGTGGATTTCTGAAGCAAAGTGTCTACCTAGATTAGCTAAATGAGCAAGCTCTAGGTTCAAAAGACCCTGTAGAGAGAGATCAAAGAAGACAGCTAGCATCTACCTCTGGCCTCCATGTACACATATGGCACTTGAGCACACACACTTAAACACATGTAGCCATAGGGTAAAAAGGAGAATTGATACCCATCTGTCTTAGTTAGGGTTTCTGTTGCTGTGAAGAGATACCATGACCATGGCAATGGCAACTCTTACAAAGAAAAAAAACATTTAATTGGGGTGGCTTATATTTTCAGAGTTAGGGTTAATTGGGATCCAACATGGTGACTTGCAGGCAAAAATGGTGCTATAGAAGTAGCCAAGTGTTCTATATCTTAACTTGCAAGCAACGGGAAGTGGTCTGTCTCACTGGGCATGGCTTGAGCATATATGAAACTCAAAACCCACCTCCACAAAGGTACACTTCCTCCAATAAGACTGTTCCTACTCAACAAGGCCATACCTTCCTAAAGTGCCACTCCCTGTGGGGGACCATTTTCTTTCAAACTACCATATCATTTCATCTTTATATGGAGACCAAATCATGATATTGATGAACCTCTTGAATATAAATTTATTTAAGTGAACTGACTTACATGAGGACATTTTGGCATATGGTCTAAGAAACAAACAATAGAACAAAGGTTTGAGTGTTAGGTCTGTATATGATGGGAATTGAACCTCTGGAAGGGCACTGTAGGAGGTAAGCATGCTGTATAGTGGTCATCTATACCCAGCCATACATTCTAAAAACCCATGTAGATACTAAAAATGTAAAACTCTATGTTCTCTTTCTTCTCTTTGCATAGTTTTGTGATAAAGCTGAATTTTAAAATGAAACACAGGAAAAGATTGACAGTAACTAATAATAAAATATTCATAATATATCATTAGAAGTATGTGCTTTGGGGGCTTGAGAAACTGGCTCTTACAGAGGATACAGTTTTCTATTCCCAGCACCTACATGATGGCATGTAACCATCTGCAACTCTAGTTCCAGAGGACTCAATGCCCTCTTTTGACTTCTGGGTACTAGGCATGCACATGGTACACAGATATACATTCAGGCAAAACAGCTGTACACATAAAATCAAATAGATGTAAAAAAAAACTTTTTAAAGATTTCTATGCTTTGGGGACATTATTAAGTAAAATAAAAGTTGCTTGAACATAAATGGTGTAATTCTATGGCTGTCAATCTGATAACTAAAATGGCCACTAATCACTAATGGCTTTTTAGTGGTTAAGTGACAGGCAGCATGGAGAGCAAGGATTCCTCGATGAAGGGATACACAGTGGGTGAGGCTGAGGGCAGCACAAGGTTTCATAATGCTAATTTAGAGTAATGTGCAGTTGAAAACGAGCTGTTTTGGGAGTTTCCCACAGAGTGTAGTCAGGGTCTGCTCACCCCACTCCATCAGCATGTTCTCCCCAGATTTTTGTCTTAGTTCATATGTTTAGTAGTTTAAGAATTTTGGAATACTTTTAGAAGCTGGGGAGTAAGGAATAGTGGTTACATTTTATGTGAAAATGGTAATGGGACATAGATATTTAGAATTTAAATCTTCAGATTCATAGATTGATCAAACAAACAAACAAACAAACAAAATAACCCAAACCAGAAACATTCCTTGACTTTTTTGGAGGCCTGTCCATCTTCAGCTGTCTGAAACTTCTGTTTTCTCCACTGATTCACTTTGCTGGTGACACCAAGTTATAGTAGGTTCTCCTATTGCAGAAGTCACCAAAATAGCATTCAGTAATTGGGGGCTCCCTCTGCTTCTCAGCTCCACATTGAGGTACAAAAATTGTCTTCTCTTCTAAGAGAAGATTTTAGGAACAAGGGTACATTATGTGTAGTTAAGTGGTAGAACACACTCTTAGCATGCATTCCATCCTTAGTGCTGGGGTGGGAGGAAAAAGGGAAGAAGAGCTAGGAGTGGTGGCACTCACACACCTTTAACCCCAGTACTCAGGATGCAGAGGCAGGAGCTCTGTGAATTTACGGTTAGCTTGGTCTACATTGAGAGTTTCAGGTCAGGGCTATATATTAAGACTCTTTCTCTCCCTCCTACTCCCCCCCCAAAAAGAAAAAAAATTAATTTGACTTACTAGGGTGCCATTTCATTGTTTTTATGTTGACTGTGATTGTTGGAAACCGGCCCTTCCATAGTAAATAGCTATCCAAGGGAGATTTTTAAAAAAGTCTGTTTAACCGAAAGGAGAAAGTCTGGCTCATAGTAATTAAACTCAAAGCAGGGAGGGCACAGTGTTCCTGTAGAAGTCTGTCCTGGATAACCGTCTGCTCTCTAACACGTCTTCTCTTTTAGGGGTAGAAGCACAGGAAGGATCCATGCTCTCGGAGGACCTGCCCCCAGCCGGCAGTACTGATTCAGGTACAGTCTTCAGGCTTTCCCAGGTGTGTGTCAACATCTACTCATCCTGGGATTGTAGTTGTTTCAATCTTTCTCCCTTTCCCCCATTTTTAACACACAGATGTTTTAGGTGTTGGCTGTCTTTAAGTTTTGAACCCATGGCCTCAGGTAAGGCAGAAAGACCTGCAGTAGCTAACCCTGAGAAGTGCTGCACAGACATGATGAGCAGTTTTCTCTGTTCAGTTCAGTATTTTACTAGTTGAGTAAAATTCAGCTCTTTAAGACAGAATTTCTATTTCCTTTGAAATTATAGGACTTTAAAATAGGTTCCGGATATTATTCCCTGCAGAATGAGTTGCACTGGATTGACACAAGTATTCAGTTTGTCTCAATAACCTGTTGCATAGGTGTCCTGGTGGGATGGATTCTGAAACTGAAGCCTGGTTGTTCATTTTGGACTCACTCTGGGTTCTTCTGTTTCAGGATCTGGGGGACCTTTACTATTCGATGACCTCCCACCTGCTGGCAGTGGTGATCCAGGTAGGCAAACAGATTCCAAGGTATGGATGGAGATAATCCTTCCTTTGTGGCTGTGTAAACTGTATCCACAGGTTTCAGCAGGAATTTGAATGACAGTGAAATATGGAATAGGTAAGGTCTTTTAAAAGTGAACAGGCACCCTCAGGTAGAGACAAAGATTAGAGACCTCAGCACTGCATTGCTATATTGTTTCTTGTATTTAACTTTGGCTTCACCTGCTAGGTTGACTTTTAGAAATTGAGATCCAGACATTGAGATACCTGCCTGGAATCTCAGCATTCAGAAGGCTAAAGCAGAAGAAACTTTGAGTTCCAGACTAGCCTGGGCTTCATAGTGAGCCTGTAGATGATGGTGGTGGTGATGAAAAAGGTCAGAAATTCACTCTGAACTTTGATATTAACCTTTAAATTTTTAAAAAAATATTTATTTATTTATTTATTTATTATGTATACAATATTCTGTTTGTGTGTATGCCTTCAGGCCAGAAGAGGGCACCAGACCCCATTACAGATGGTTGTGAGCCACCATGTGGTTGCCAGGAATTGAACTCAGGACCTTTGGAAGAGCAGGCAATGCTCTTAACCACTGAGCCATCTCTCCAGCCCCCCCCCCCTTAAAATTTTTTTAAATCTATCTTTTGTTCTCCACAGACAGATAGATGACAGTGTTCTGTTCTTTTTGTGTCCTGTTAGGGAGGAAGGAAGAATGATGGGTATACTGTTAGGTTATAGACAAAGACTGGTTATTCGTCTAGTTGACAGCCTCTTGCTTGGAGTTGTTGTGGTATAGATTGGGAGAGACTGCGGATGATCCTGTTTTGTGGATAAAAGTTCCATTTGTTGCCGATTAGAAAGAACACTTGTTACTTTTTCAAATAAGTTTTTGTTTCACAGGTTTATCCCTGTAAAATCAGTAGGCTCACTTAGAAAAAGCATTTAATTGTCTTATATAAAAATGCCAAAGTTCTCAGGGCTGTAGACTCATACCAAAAAGTTACAGCATGTTTGTATTAGGCAGCCTTGAAAATTTCCTAACAAACTCAGTGCTGTTAATTATATAAGGGTTAATATGCAAAACAAGTGTTTTAGAGATTTAATTTAAAGATGATTTAGAATACTAATGTCTTAGTTATTCATGGGACAGAAAACAGTACCAACTAGAAGAGTTGCACAGCACTGTTTTGCATATATAATCTGTGCCCAATTTTTGGATTGCTTGGAAGACTGTTCAAGTGGGCAGAAAGCATTTGTGGGAGTTGACCATGTGCTAGACTGTAAGGTAAGTCTTAGTGAAGAGTTTTCCTGTACAGACATGTCCTGTGGTGCAGTGGACTTCACCTGGAGGTCAGTAACAGCAGCGTAAGGTAGAAAGGGTGCAGAAAGGAAAACTGGGGCTCAGAAAGGGAGCAGCATGATGCTGATGGAGAGACATTGAGAAACTCTTGTAAATTGCCATGACATTTTCTCATTAAGGTGCTCTTTTATGCAGGGTGTCATGTATTTTGTAATACCATTGTGGAAATACGCTCTTTTTGAAAGTCGTTGAATCTTAGCACAGAGCTTTTTCATTTTTGGTGAAAAGTAGGTTGAATGAATGGCCATAGAGAACACTTAACAGACATTTGACATAGCAGACACCACAATAGATGGTTTGTTTCTTGTCCTTATTGACATTCATGTAGTTCCTGAAGATGGTATACTCTCACCATGTTGTGGATGAAGAAACTGTGGCTAGAAGATTGGGAACTGAAGCTAGACCATATGTATTCCAAACACGTGAGCACTGCAGGGGCAGTTAGGTGTGGCCTGAGTAGAGACGTAGGGACAGCTCTAGGAACACTCTGCCTTTTAATCTCATTTTGAGCCTCCTAGGAACCTGTTACTTGTTTGGGAACATATGAGTTTGCATACAGCTTTTGGAAATTTCCCTATCAGTCTCTTAAGGGTCTGTGGATGTAACACATCATGAATCTGCTACAGGCTAAAAGTTTAAGTTTGTATACAAGTTCTGCTGCAGAGAAGTCTCTGGGACAGAGATTCTCAGGTTCTTCATTCTGCATGGATGTGCCCTGTCTTCTACCTCCCCAACCAGAAGGCCTAGGCACTGTATGTGCTGGTCCTTGTCTAAATGCCTTGGTGTGTCTAGGGCTTGACTGGATGAAGCCTGGTCTGCTTGTGACTCTTTCTGCAGCCTATAGCTGTCTCTGTCTGGCTTTTACTTCATTTCTAGGTTCTCTTGCCACATCGCTTTCCCAGGTGGTGAAGAATGAGGGGAAAGGAGCAAAGAGGAAAACTCCCGAGGAAGAGAAGAATGGCGGTGAAGAGCTTGTGGAAAAGAAAGTTTGTAAAGGTTTTCAGACAGTTTGAAAACAAATGTATTAGATTTCATACCTTAAACATCCCAGAGCAAAACAGTCCCGGCTTCCTAACTGTAGTACTTGTCTGAGTTTAAGAAGTGGGCTCAACCTCCTTTTGCAAATAATTTCTAAGACTGCCTTTGCTTTTCATGTACTTGCCTGACCTGACAGGAAACCAACCACATTGCTCCTCAGAGTTGAGAAGGACCTATGCTTTTTCCCCTTATTTTTCTTCAGAAATGACTGACTTTTGACCATCCATTCTGACTACCAGTCTTTGTTTTAAAACTCTTGATTAGCTTTGTATGAGAGAAATGGCTGTGGACTTTCTCTTCTCGTGCTGACTGAGAAATGGCTGTGGACTTTCTCTTCTCGTGCTGACTGAGAAATGGCTGTGGACTTTCTCTTCTTTCACTCTGTCGTTCGCCACAAGTCACCCCAGTGAGAGTGTAGTAGTGTGGTGGCAGTGGCCAAGAGCATCTCTTCTAGAAGTGCTCCAGGTATCAGCAGAGAACTTAAACTAGCCGGAGTCTGCATTTGACACCTTCCATACTAGAGCAGACTCCCTGCCCCTTCACTTCCTCAGGTGGAATAAAGTGACTGTTACACTGTTGGCATCCTAGAGCATGCAGTTGTACGTTTTTCAGGGTCTCCAGCAGAGTATTTGGCAACTCCACTGATTTGAATTTCTTAGAAATGGGAGTTTTCTGTCCTCATTAAATTGTCACCAGATTAAATTTACACTTAGGGATCTTTCCCTGGTCCTCAGTCCCACCTCTGCATGAGGCAGCACTTCTTTGACTCTCACCGCCGTAGGTGGAGCTCTTCTATGCTTGCTACTGACTTCACATGTCTGCCACAGCTCCTTGCTTTCTGGCAGAACCTTGGTTGTGGCTTCTGACTTATAACTAGGGAGATGCCCTGAGGTCTATTGCTTATTTGTACCACCATGATGTTGCTGAGCAAGGCCACCATAGTACCTCTTATTTGCTCTGGGACTAGGGCTTCTAAAGGGTAAGGCACAGTTTTGTATTGGCTTTTTGTTTTTCTTTCCTCAGCCTCTTCAGTGATCTTTGGTCTGAAAGGCTATGTGGCAGAGCGGAAGGGTGAGAGGGAGGAGATGCAGGATGCCCATGTCATCCTGAATGACATCACTGAGGAGTGTAGGCCTCCATCATCCCTTATGTGAGTATTTGCATTCCCACAAACCTGGTTGACATTTGTTTCTCCTCTGTTCTACTAAGCTTTGAACTGGGTAAAGGTGGTTCTCCAAGAAAGACTGATGCAATGAATGGCTTGCTTTTTGCATTAGAGGATCTTAGATGGAAGAACTTATTTTGAGGTATTTGTTAACATCTTAGGATATTTTTGTTGTCACAATGGAACAGGCAGTTGCTATTGGTATTTGGTGGGTAGAGACCATTGCTAAGCTTGGGACTGCCCCTCAACAAAGATTTTTGTGTAGCCTGAACTTTCAGCAGAACTGTACCTGAGTAGTAAGTGGGGCTTACTCCCCGCTGTGGACTCCATGGTGTTGAACTCTCACAGTGACTGATCAGCCCTGGCAGAACGCTCTTACTCTGTGTCTTAGATGGATTGGAAATTGCTGAGTAAGGTCTGCAGGAAATGTGAGTGTGCTGCTACATGCTTGTCATCCTATCTTGAAATCCCAGTACTCAGTGGATGTCAAGTTCCTAGCAAGCCTAGAACTACAAACTGAGGGTCTGCTTCAAAACAAGAAAACAAACCCAGCAGAGTCTGATGGCGTTGGGAGAGGCTGTACAGATAGATAATAAGGGCCCGGAAAGACCAAAAAGACCAGAATGGCCTGGAAGAAAGAAAGCGGTGGTTTTGCAACTGCACACAGGGAACTGAAGCCTCTGATCAGTTCTCAGACCCGGAAAAAACAAGCAGACAGTTGCACATTGCATGACTTCTGTTATATATATAGTATTATGGCTTGAATAATTAGATAATTTATCTGTAATTTCTATAATTGAGAATTACATAGTGTACATACTGTGTATTTCCCTGACTCTAGTTGATCATTAATAAAGTGTGCTAACAGCTGTTGTCCAGCTCATCACTATGGTGATCATGACAGAGATAACATAGTTTCAGCACCAGGAAAGCACCTTGGGGAATGATGATGGCAGATAGGAACATAGTGATTTCAAAGCCGGGATAGGGTTTTGGGGAAGTCTCCCCAGATAATACCCAGCTGTACAAAGACAGGTTGCAAGTTTGTAAGGCAGATAAGGCTTGTTTTCTCATGGAGCATGTCTTACATTACAAAAGAATTCAAAGAAAAGGTGATCTTTTTTTTTTTAATTTTTTATTGCGCTATATATTTTTCTCTGCTCCCCTTCCTTCCTCTGCTCACCTCTCTCTGCTCTCTCCCGTGAACCGCATGCTCCCAGTTTACTCAGAAGATCTTGTGTTTTTCTCCTTTCTATTTAGATTCATGTATGTCTCTCTTAGGGTCCTCTTTGTAAGAAAGGTGATCTTAACACTAAAATCATTTCTCATAGGCAGTTTTCTTTCTGTTGTTTTTTTTAATTAATTTTTATTATTGTGTATGTTTATGACACGGACATGACATGGTTCCTGTGTGGAGGTCAGTGGGCAATTTTGTTGGGTTGGTTTTCTCTATCCATTGGTTCCAGGAATTGAACTCAGGTTGTCAGGCTTTTGAGGTAAACTCTTTACCCAGTAAGCCAACTAGTTGGCCCCTGAACTAAGTTTTTCTATTTTGGAGACATGGTCATACTATGTAACCTTGGCTAACTCAATATGTAGATCAGGTTGGACTTGAACTCACAGAGATCTGCCTGTCTCTGCCTTCCTAGTGCTGTGATTAAAGGCATGTGCTACCACACCTGACTCCTAAGTAGCTTTTTTTTTAATGGCTTTTACTATATATGGGTTTTCTGACAAAAATTGAATAGGAAATAGGAATAAGACTATCACCATAAGCTTTGAAGTTAGATATTATTCAACATTTAAGTAACAATCCTGGAACTTCTCTCTTTGCTATTACAGACATTTTTGACCAGAGTTTTGGATGAGTAATTTTGTTTTGTTAAACAAAGTCTTATTTAAATGGGATCAAAGTTCTGAATTCTAATTTCACTGTCTGAAAAATCATATAGTTTAGTTTTTAAACTTTTATTTATGAAAATATGTATGTATATATGCACCATTTACATGCTCAGTGCCCACAGAGGGCTTTGGGTCCCCTGTAATTAGAGTTATGGGTGGTTTGTAAACTACCGTCTGGTGCTGGGAACTGAACCTGGGCCTTGTGCAAGAGCAACAAGTGCCCTTAACTGCTGAGCCATCTCTCTAGCTTAGCTTACTTTTAGAAACAATGGCATTTTGTTTTGTGTTTTTTGAGACAGAGTCTCACTCTGTAGGCCAGACTGGTCTTGGAACTCACAGTGTAGCCTAGGCCAGCTTCAAACTCTTAGCAGTTCTGCTCCAGCCTTCGTGTTTTGGGATTACAGGTGTGAACTGCTATACCAGACTCAAATTTGAGTTTCTAACAATTAAAATGCATGAAAGTTACTTAAATATTTCTCTCTTAAATATTACTACCTTTTCTCCCATTGCATGTCATTGTCACTGGTATCTCAACAGTGTGACTTGCTCTGTCTGGATGTTCATTGTTTGATGTGGTGATAACTACGTGTAATTCCAACACTCTGAGGCAATTATAGTTGGATGTAGAATGGGCTAAATATGGAGCTCCTGTCTCAGAATTAAACAAAACAAGCTTCAGTGAAGAGGTGTGATCATTGCTTTAAGAATGTAATTGATTTTTAATTCATTCTTCCAGTACTCGGGTTTCATACTTTGCTGTTTTTGATGGACATGGAGGAATTCGGGCCTCAAAATTTGCTGCACAGAATTTGCACCAGAACTTAATCAGGAAATTTCCTAAAGGTGAGACTGAGAACTGAGTGAACATTTGACTTTTCTCTGCTGCTGCATAGCAGAGTCTGTCAAGTAGCTTGTTGTGCTTTGGCAACGCACTGATGGGCCTGGAGTATAGCACAGTGGGTTGTTTACTTGCTTAGCATGCATGAATTCCTAGACTCTCTCCTCAGGACCACATATACTGGGTGTGATGGTTCATGAGGCAGGAAATCTCAAATTAAAGGTCATTCTCAGCTACACAGTGAGACCAGCCTGGGCAACATGAAAATGTGTCTTAACAATAACAAAAAGCCATTGGCTTTTAAGGAGTGAACTTAGGGGTCAGAAGTAAGGGGCTATGGGGATAGAGCATTGTTTTTTTTTGTTTTTTGTTTTTTTATTTATTAAGGATTTCTGCCTCCTCCCCGCCACCGCCTCCCATTTCCCTCCCCCTCCCCCGATCAAGTCCCCCTCCCTCATCAGCTCGAAGAGCAATCAGGGTTCCCTGAGGGATAGAGCATTGTATCTTGGCTTCTTGTCAAGTATCTGGGATGCAGTTAGTGTCTCGTCTGCTTCTACACTGGGAAAACCAGTACAACCAAATTCACATGACGCTCCTACAGGTGGGGAAACAGTGTTGATAAGGACATGCTTTAGGAATAAGATTCTATGTAAATGACTAACAGAACCACAGTGGGCAGCAGTCTTCCCTCTTGAGAGGTTACTCTGTTTGATCCTTCTCCACCAGGAGATGTGATCAGTGTGGAGAAAACTGTGAAGAGATGCCTACTAGATACGTTTAAGCACACCGATGAAGAGTTCCTGAAGCAGGCTTCAAGCCAGTGAGTATAAGTCCATGCAGAATGTTAAGTGTGTGGTATTTTTCTGAACATTTTCCAGGGCTTGTGATGCTATTTAGCACAGTGCTTCCTGTCTCAAAAGTACCTAGTATCATGTATGCTCTTAAAACCGTTAGCTAAGAGAATGTGGAGTCAGTGAGATGGCTCAGTGAGTCAAGATGCTTGCCATTAATTTCATGACCTGAGTTCAGTCCCTGGAACCCACATGATAAAAGGAGATACTCTCCCAAAAGTTGGCCTTGCCCTTCACACACATGCGCACACACATACGCATGAGTGTGCACACCATTCACATACATACAGTAATAGTTTTTTTAAAATCTAATTAAAAAAAAAACAGGAAAAGAAAAAGTACTTTTTAAACAATGTATGTTGGGGTTGCAAAGATGGCTCAGTGGTTAGAAGCACTGGCTGTTCTTTCAGAGGGCTCAGGTTCAGTTTCCAGCACCCACACGTCACAGCCATGTGGCGATACACAGATTACTAGAAATGGGTTAAATTAATATGTAAGAGTTAGTTAATAAGAAGCTAGAGCTAATGGGCCAAGCAGTGATTTAATTAATACAGTTTCTGTGTGTTTTGTTCTTGAGCAGCCAGGAACAAAACAAGCGGCCTCCTTACTACAAATATGGTGACTCAAAACTATGTAACTCCAGTACCAAGGGATCCACTGCCCTCTTCTGGTCTCTAGGAGCCCCAGGTGTACACTTTTACATGTGCAGGCAAGACACTTATACATAGAAAGTAAAAACATAATAATAATGAAAGATTAGACTCAGGCTATGTTAGAAAGAATTATTTGGCATTTGTTTTCATTCTTGAGAGAGGATTTTACTGTGTGACCCTGACCAGCCTGGATCTCAGAGCACTGCCTGCCTCTGCCTCCTGCTTCCGGAGTACTGGAACTGAAGGTGCACTCCAAGCCCACTCTGGACTTCAGACACAGCATAGGGCAACTCGATTAGTTCAGCCCTTTGACTCAAGAGTCAAGGAAAACAGCTAGAGCCCCCACAGTTCCCTTCAAGGGCGCACCTGCAGCAAGAGTCCACATCCCCTTTGAGGTCCACATCACTTCCTAATAGTGTTGACACAGAGGGGCAGGGAGCTCTACCCATAAACACACCATGAAGTAGTTTAGAGGATACAGTCTGTTTTAGTCTGACAGACTTGCTGCTTGGCTCTGGAAGTTAGTTTCTGGACATTTGCCAATAGTAGTGACTATGTTTCTGATGTGTTTCCCCAGGAAGCCTGCCTGGAAGGACGGATCCACTGCCACATGTGTCTTGGCTGTGGACAACATCCTATATATTGCCAACCTTGGAGATAGTCGGGTATGTGGCTCTGTATCACCTGCTTAGGTGACAGCATGTCTTAAGGAGAGAACCTCAGCAAGTGTTGTGACTGGTTGGGCTTTCTAATGGGGTTGCTGTAAGGAGTGATCCAGTGTGCACCTGGAAGGAATCAACAGCTGAGCCAAAGGCCAGTCTGTTCTCCCATAAGACCCTGAGCTATCTGTTTTAACAGCCAGATCCTCTCCACACCCCCTACCCCCATCCCGTGTATGTATACTGTTAAGTGACGCTATGGTTTAGAGTGAAAAATCAGTATACGAGTAGCTTAGATCCTCATTTTTCAATCTTAGTTGGTATTAAATGAAGGATTAACACTGTCTTTCAAAACATTGTGACTACAGAGTAACTTGAACACGTGAGTGGGAAGTAAAAAGTCAAGCCCATTGCAGAGCCCAGGGAGAACGCCCAGGGTAGTGTAGGAAATGGCCTTGTGCAATGGCATGCTGCTTTCCATCCAGCTCTGGGGCCCTTCAGTTGTCGTGCTCACACTTACGCAGCCTCTACAACCCCCTCTCCTCTGATGCTTGGGGTGCAGCTGTGAACTTCAGGTGACAGCCTGTCCTCGTGGAGCTTATGTTTTGAGAGTCTCACTAGAGTAGTTGTAGTATCTCAGTGTTTAGAACAATGACTCCACCAGAACGGGCAGGAAAGTGTGCCCTCAAACCCAGACCCAGTCTGAGCCTGGGTTCTCCCGGGGTTTATGCCAGAATTGACACCAGAACTGGGGATTTCTCACCCACAATGTGTTTCAACAACTTCCCTATCTAGTGTCTCTCTGATGCTGGATTCTGATTGAGTGTGAAGTCATTGTTAGTCTCTCCCTTCGACTAGTTCCTAAAACTGCTCACTGGATTTTATGGCTTGTGATCTCTACCTTCCCAGGCAATCTTATGTCGATATAATGAGGAAAGTCAAAAACATGCAGCCTTAAGCCTCAGCAAAGAGCACAACCCAACTCAGTATGAAGAACGCATGAGGATACAGAAGGCCGGAGGGAATGTCAGGTATCCAGGGGAATTATGGGAGTCCTAGGAACTTGAGGGCTAAACATGCATCGTACACAGAAGTCAACATTTTGAGGCAGTGTATATGGACGACCTGTAGGAGTTCATTTGTATCTTAGGAGAGGCACAGAATGAGCAAGAAATAATGTCTCCCTAACTGATCAGAACTGTCTCAGGTCAGTAATGACCACTTACTATTTTCATTGTGTCTGAGAAACTGCTTAAATACTGTCTTTGTTTGTTTGATTGCCTTGGTTTTTGATACAGGGTCTCATGTAGCCCAGGCTGGCCTTGAACTCAGTCTGTAGCCAAAGCTTGACTTTAAACTCCTGATCTTCCTGATCTCCAATTCCTCACTGCTGGAATTCCTGGCCTGCCTTACTGTGCCTAGCTTAAATACTGCTCTTTGTTGCACTGAATAAATTATTTCCACCAGGGAGAAAAATCCCAAGTAGTTAGAAAAACAGATTCAGAGCTAAGTGCGGTAGTACCTGTAGTCTCAGGGAGGCTGGGACAGTAATAGTTAAGTTCAAGACCAACCTAGGCAATGTGGTGGGCGCTGCTTCAAAAATTAGTTAATAAAGTGATGTCTTTGGGCTGTGCTGTTGCTGACTTGGGATTCTCTGACACAGAGGACTATGTCTGGCCTGGTCTGTCCTCATCAGTTCATCCACCACTGTCATCAAAGGCCATGTAACTGCTCTAGTTGATCGCTTGTGTCCCCGGAGCCTAAATGAGTACTTCAGTCTTATCTGCAGGGATATTCTACCACAAGGACAACGACTTCTGAATATGACCATAAATGTTTTCTGGTTCTTTCTACAATTTGTATTTTATTTATTTATTTATTTATTTATTTATTCATTCATTCATTCATTCATTCATTCATTCATTCATTCATTCTGTTGGAGATAAATGTTCAGAAGTCTGGTTTTAGGAAAACTTCTGGGATGTTTTGAAATTAAAAGTCCTGTGGCTGAGAGCCTGTCTGTGTTGGGTTAACTTCACAGTCTCCACTTCATTCAGAGCCTTGTTGAGGGGCCTCAGTGGATGGGGCTTGAACAAGCTGTTTCTTTGAGAAAACTGGAATGAGAGGCCAGAGACTGGCAGAGCCTTTGTCCCTGAGCAGTGGTCTGCTCTCCTGCCCAAAGCTAGAACTGGTTCTCTTCTTCTTCCCGGGTTTTATTAAAATTTTCAAACATACAGAAAAATTACTTAAAAATAGTAAAGCAAATTTTATGATTTCCTGCTGGTTAGCAACTGCTGTGTTGCTTTTTGTGAGTGTAGGGCTGAAGTAGACATTTGCTGTTGATGTGTGGACACCTGACATCTGTGCATGCCATAACTGGGAATTTCATACTTGCATGCTGCGTATTTTGTTTTATGCACCCTCCATCTCCTTTTGAACCCTCTTTAATATGTCCTTCCCAAATTGCATGTTCTCCCACCCTTTTATTTTCAAACTTGAATTTCATATTAGGCTTTGAACTATATTAGTCTAGTCTAACAGGTATTGAAGCCACCCACATTCTGAATTAACAGTTTCTTCACTGTATCTTTCCAGCTATTTCCCACAAACTCGAAGTTAGAGTTAAAACCTTCTTTTGATTCAGCTGGAGAGGTGGCTTAAAGTTAAGAGTGCTTTCTGCTCTTACTGAGGACTTGGTTCAGTTCGTAGCTCTCATACACTCAAAAACACCATAACTTCAGTTCCAGGGGCTACAACACCCTCTTTTGGCCTCCATAGACATGTACATGCACACAAACACACACGAGTACATACACCTTAATTTAAAAAAAAATTCATGTTTAGATTCAGATTTTTTTTTTTTGGCAAAGATGTTTATTTTGGCCTGGCATGTACCTTCATAGCCACCCTGTTATCATGAACGCCCAGGGTTTGATTGACAGTGCTGAAAATAAAGCTATGGAGCTGCCCTGTCCTGCAGGAGACTGCTGTCCTGAGTCTCAGTACTCAGCTCTGTGCGCATGGCACTGCATTGTACCCCCTGTGTAATCAGCAGAGGGGCTGCGGAGGCTTGTCCATTGTGGTTCCTCTCAGCAGCCATCCTCCCTCTGTATCCGCAGGTGCTCTGTCAGCAGCCGTCCTCTGTATCTGCAGGTGCTCTATCTGCAGCCATCCTCCCTCTATCCGCAGGTGCTCTTTCAGCAGC
>NC_022030.1:60411300-60434904 GCF_000317375.1 Microtus ochrogaster
TCTTTCAGCAGCTGTCCTCTGTATTTCAGGTGCTCTGTGAGGAAAGGCTCTCATGAGTACAGTGGCAGGATTTCTTCTGAGAAGTAGGGGAAATGTCTTAAGTGTTTGTTCAGAGTCTGAAAAGAGGTCCTGGCCTGGGGTGGGGTAAGGGTTCTGTCTTTTTTTCTGCTCCCCACCGTGTGTCTTGTCTGTGAGTTGCTGTGTGAATTGTACTTTATGGGTGTGCTAGGCTGTTGCCTGCACAGCTGCTGGAAGCTCCTTTGGGTGTCTTCACTATCCTGCCCATACTTGCCGCCAGCTTTAAGAACCAGATCCTGTGCTGAATGCTCATCTCATTGGGGCATTAATTCATTCTGAGTTGGTTCAGGGGCAAAGTTAAAATATACTATACATGTAAAATTACATGCTAGATAGCTATTTCTTAACCCAAATTTCTCATTACAGCACTTTTTCTTCTTTGATTTAATATTTGTAGTTATTTCCTATTGAAAACCTGGTTTGTAATAAAAGTGTATGTTTTTGTCTAAATAGCTTCAAAATCATAGTACAAAGTTAGCGCTGTTTAAGAATTTACATGTTCCTTGGTGTTTTGTTGCACTTGAAAGGTAATTCACTGTAGATGTGCTGTCACAGTGCTGGGTGCAGCAGTGTCCGACTGTGCTCCGGGGATCCTATCAGTGCTGTGCACAGGGACTGTTGAGTGTGCTTTTGTTACTACCTTGCTTATTTTGTTACTACCTTACCTTACGTTCAGTTTTCAGTTCAAGGCTTTTTTCCTCTATAAGTTGCATCAAAGATTGTGATCTTTCTGCATTGTTGGTGGGGATGGAGAATGATGCAGCCACTGTGGAGACTGCAGTTCCCCAGGTCACATGGGCTCACACAGGACTCAGCAGCAAGTCCTGTACACCAGGGGGTCTCAATCTGTGGGTCACTGCCCCACAATTTAGGAAGGGTGAGAACCACTGTTACTCCATGTTCTCAGCCACAAGAGGGCAGCATTGACAAGACTGGAGAATGAACCTGTATTTATAAAGAACTGAGTATTACTAGCCTTCAGGAGGCGTGAAGGCCTCATAGAGGCCACATGGATGAATCTTAAGGACAGTGTATGGAGTGACTAAGCCAATCACAAAGAACAGACACTATGATTCTCCCTGTTGAGGACCCAGAGTCCTAGAGCTTGGGATTAGAATGAGCCTTCTTGGTGGGAAGGGGATGAGTTAGTGGTTCTCTTAACTGGGAACAGAGATTTATTTAGTTTGGGCAGAGAGAACAGTCTAGGGGTAGACAGTGGTGATGGCTGTGTGCCCACATGAATGTCTATAATGCCACCAAATAGTTTAAAATAGTTAATGTGGTTGTGTATCTCTTACTCCCTTACCACGTAGTTCAAAACAAATTGAATAAAGGACATTTAGAGAGGCATGTTTTCATCCCTGTTTACTAATTTTTTTTCTGGTGTTTCTTTAAAAAAGAAACAACTTTGTACGTGATCATTACAATGAATGCAGTGTGCTGCAGGGGTTCCTCTGAGAGCACAAAGAGAAGTTATTTTACAGGGAAAGATCTAGCCAGACAAGGAGAGAGGCTTTCCAAGACACTGACCTGGCAGTCCAACAGTGCAGTGCTCTTGAGCCTGGGCTGAGTGCTAGTCTCATGCCCTCAGAGACCAGAGCGTATGTATAGTCATGCTCATGTTCCCACTGGCTTTGGGCACCTGCTTTCCAGGATGGAGCTCCTACCTGCAGCCTAGCCGCACACAGCAGTATGGTAGGCTTTGCACATGCTAGAAAAGTCAGCAGTCTCCTCTTTTCAGTAGCCAGCTGAGCCCCAAATCCATGAAGAGCAGCAGTCTTAGCTTGGGAGGACTAGAGTAGGAAGGCTCTGCAGACCACGGCTGTGGTCTGAGGGCTGCAGAGGAGGTGCTCTTAAGTATGGAGCTGCTTCCTAAGCTGAGCACCCCTACTCTTCCTGTTGAGCATTGCTCCCAGGTACTCTGTTCCAATTCAGTCTAATAATATATGTTCTAGAATGCTCTGCTTCTCCCAGGTGCCAGCAGAAGTCTTTAGGGATTAAAAACATTTAGGGTGGTGGAAGTGAGTTGCTGTGGGTGACAGGCTGCACTAAATGCTATAGTCTCCAGGACTATAGTACCAGCCCAGTAAGGACTCCTGTCCCACTTGTCTGCCTGTACAGCGTCTCAATTATGATGTAGGAACCTCAGTGATACTGAGCTACCACACTGCTTTGGCATTTACTAAGTCTTACAAATGGTGGCCTGAGGGCCCATGTGGTCACAGTGAGAGCCTGGGCTAGGTTGATTCTTGGGGGCAGTGGAACTCCACACTGGTTCTCTTGGTTCATGGTGTCTGCCTGAGGTGCCTTTTCCTGTTTACATGTAATCTCCTGTTTCTTCCCTGCCCCTCACCAAAAAGTCTGGGTGAAAATATGTGAGTGTGATTGTAACACTGCTGATGTGAAGAAAGCACTTCGGCATCTAGGGCCACAGCCTCAGCGGTCCTTTGAGCCTAGCCTAGTTAATTAGAGTGCAAACCACGCTCTTTCCTGGCCACCTTAACACAGGCTGCATGCTCAGTCATTTAAGGAGGGGCTTAGGACCCACCCCATCTTGTCAAGATAACTGAGCCTGGGAAATTGGGGGAAGGGGTGTACTACTGAGATTGTACTGAGGTTCACTGTTGAGCCCACCAGCGATGAGGATGGATGGTGCCAGTTGTCACAAGTGTACAGCTATGTGAGTTTCCAGCCCCTAGGGGAACAGGACCTTGTCTTGAAAAACAAAAAGAAATATCAGGTCCAGCTACCATGATCTCCGAGTTTCGGCTTTGGGGTGGGGGGGACCTTTGGCCTGTCAAATGAGAGTCTGACATTGTTCCCCTCATTTTAGAGATGGGCGTGTCTTGGGCGTGCTGGAGGTATCCCGTTCCATTGGAGATGGACAGTACAAGCGCTGTGGGGTCACATCTGTGCCTGATATCAGACGCTGTCAGCTGACCCCCAATGACAGGTAAAAGCAAATGATCACCAAAAGCGTTGGTGTACAAGTTGTTTCTCTTGCTGTCTTTGCTGGAGGAGTTTGGGGTGGGTAGGCAATGCACCTGACCCTGGGGTGCAAAGCCAGACCATGGTCTCTGGTTTCATAGGATCCACGGTGGTCAGGGAACAAATGAGATGAATGCTTGGTTTATCGCAGGAGTGTGGAAGTTGTGCTAGGAGGCTTTAGCAGTAGGGGAGGGGCATCCAGACTCATATCAGCCCGCTCAAGTGGCTAGCCAGGTCTGTGCTAGTAATGGTGGCTCCGGACTTGATGGATTGCGGGGAGGAGGGGGGGAATGGGAGTGGAAAGCATTTTGGGGACAGATTGAACAGGATCTTGGGTTTTAGCTCATAAATGTAGAGTTACAGGGGCAGAGGCTGAGACAGACTTCCTGTTCAGGTGTTGCCTGTTGCAGGTAGATCAGGCACAGGCTTGTGAGGGCAGCTCAGGGAGCCTAGCAAGGATGTCTGAGGACCAGGCTACAGAGCAGGGAGCTCTCCTGACTCTTAGCAGGATGGTGAAGGCTGAGCCAAACTGAACAGGAAGGAATGAAAGGAGCTCAGAAAACAGGACTGAGCTGAAGCAGGGTGGGTGGCAGAGAATAGTAGCCATATGGCAGCCTCCTGGCACAGCTCCCAGGCCTGCCAGGAAGTGCCCTGCTCTGACACCTGCCTGCCTGTACCATGTTGTTAGCCATCCTGTGGTTTTGGGGTATGTTTCTAGAGGCCGCTTATAGGATTTTCTTGATAGCTTTCTCTGCCCTGGGGCTCTACTTTGCTTTCATAACTCCTTGACTGTGTTATAAGTACATGTTGTATGATTGATTACTCTGAATATGACTGAAAATACTGGGAAGAGTAGCCTGCTTATCTTGTTTCCACTATGTCCCAACCTCGGGCTGTGTGCTCAGAAAACATGGCTGGGCACATGCCCTGACAGAAGAGGGAAACTGTACAGGATAGGAAGCAAAGGCAGCTAACTACCTTAAAGCCAGGCCAGGACAACAGTGGCTGCCACAGTGAAACATGGATGCTCAGAGTCTTCCTCTGGTCATCATGGGGAGCGTGAGCTGTGTTCAGACTAGAAAGTGGGATATTCACTTTTGAATCTTGGGCCCTCAGGAGTGAAGCACCACCCAAGGATGCCTCTCTTAGCTTGCCCTTAGCTCTCCATCCTTGGGCCTGTGGTGGCTGATCACAGGGTATGTTCACTACATAGCTGCTGCTGTTGCGTTTGTCCCTGAAGTGCCAGAATGCAGCATCTCATGTTAAGGTCTCTGATTCTGTTTATGGGTTGGGAAAATATAGTCCCTTTGTAGTGGACAGCATCCCACCCACAGCTCAAAAAAGGAGTTATTTCTTTTGCCTTAAAATTTTTTTTGGCTGCTGTGTTGTTGGATAGATACAAAGTTACTGGTTTGGTTTGATATTTTTTTTGTTTTGTTTTGAGACAGAATCGCACTGTGTAGACCAAGCCAGCCTTGAAATCCTCCTGCCTCTGTCTTCTGAGTACTGGGATTAAAGGCGTGTACTACCAATCTCAGTTGATTTTGGTCTTTTGAGACAAGGTCTTTTGTAGCCCACCTGGTGTCAGACCTGCTCTGTAGCCAGAATGACCCCTTCTCTACCTCTAGACAACCAAGATCACATATGTGTGTGCCACTATCCTTTTATTTTTGTTTTTAGGGTACTGAGTATGGAACCAGGGCCTTCCTTACGTTAGGCAGCCAGCCACTCTTCCACTGAACTGTCCCTTAAACCACCTCCTGTTCAAGAGCTTGTGGCTGAAACCCCCTTGTTTCTTCCTAATATTGTAGGTTCATTTTGCTGGCCTGTGATGGGCTCTTCAAGGTCTTTACCCCAGAGGAAGCTGTGAACTTCATCTTGTCCTGCCTTGAGGTGAGACATCTTAGAGGGTGTACCACTTGTCTCCACTGCTCGCTACTTCCATAGCCCTGTGTCAGGAGTAATCCTTGTAGCCTTTCAACATAAACCCTATTGGGGGCTTTTGTTAGGGACAGAGCAGGCCCTTCCCTGGTTGTAGTGTCTTGGGATGTCCTGGTCACTCAGATTCCATCCCTTTGGTAGGATGAAAAGATCCAGACCCGAGAAGGGAAACCTGCTGTTGATGCCCGCTATGAAGCTGCATGCAACAGGCTGGCCAACAAGGCAGTGCAGCGGGGCTCGGCAGACAACGTGACGGTGATGGTGGTGAGGATAGGACACTGAGGGCCAGCACATGCACTCTTGACTTGCAGGTTCATTTTGTTTGTGCACGGTGTGTGTGCTCCCGTGGGACTTCTATGGTTGTAAATAAAGGTTTCTTTTTTTCCTAGTCATTTGAGTTCCTTTAATTTGCTTTGAGTGACTGGTCCTGGGTTAACTGTTGGCTTTAGAATGTGCTCTGGGTCTGTCCTTGTCAGAACCATCCCAGACATCTTGGACAGGCCCATGATGACTGTCATGTAGGTCACATGCTCTCACCCTCATTAGAACTGCGTTGGGTAGTGGGACCTTGCAGTGGGATGATGGGTGGCAGTCAGGCTTTGTTTGGTTTTCTGTACAGAACACATGTTGAGCAGTTCCAGCAAGAACCCAGGTGCGGCTGGAAAGGAGCCCATAGGTAAAGGTACCTCATGGAGTGCCAGTCCCATCAGCCTCCTAAACAGCTACATTCAGCTCACTCTCATTCCCTTAAAGGACTGTTCTGGCTTTCGCCCAGATGTCACCACCCACCACAGCATTAGACTCACTGTCAGTCTCAGGACTTATATTGGGGGCCTAGTAAGGTACTGCTGCATAAAACAAGGTGCAAGGAACAAGACTTCTGGCCTCCGCATTCACATACTCACACATGAATGTATGCCTGCACATACTACATACAAAAAGGAATTATTTTTAAAATACCCAAATGTGGGCCCAGTGCACTGGCTCAGCTGGTAAAGATGCTTCCTGACAAGCTTGGGGACCTAAATTCAATCTCCACAACGTGGAAGGAGAGACCCACTATCGTAGGCTATCTCATCTGACCTCCATTTCCACACCATGGTATGCATATTTCAACTTCCCAAATAAATGCAATTCAAAAAAAAATGTAACTTAGAGAGCATCAGCGCTACCCCTTCTCCGGGGAATGAGACAGCAATCCTGCTCGGAGACTAGGGCCAGGACAGCCTGGCATACGGAACAGAACGCCACCTCATCATAAAGCAGAACACTTTAATTCAGTAAATTCTGTAGGAATGCAGGAATCATTCAGTGCCTCAGAGGTTATGACCCTTGTCCCTAAGTGCCACTGTCTGCTGAAAGACACCTGTAGCCTTCCTCATTAGTAAAAGCCTCCCCTGCCACCTTCAAGGGGAGCCCCAAGACTGGAGGCATCTCTCCCTCTCTTTCCAGATCTCACCCCTCACAGTCTTTGGTGAGGTAGGCTGGAAAAAGAAGGTAATGAGCCCCAGGTCTGTCCTTCATTGTCACAGCTTTGTGTGATTCAGTACATAAATACATTCTTCCAGGCAGTAGGACACAATAAATACTTCTAAGTTGCTGTGTAACACAGTGTTAAGATATGTGCTTAATGTGGCTTTCTCAAGGGTAGAAGATAACTTCTCTAACATGGCTGTGCCCACTGGATACAAAGTGAAGTCCAGAGAAGGGTGTGCCTACCCAATGTCCTTATCAAAGTGTCAGGGAGTCAGGACCTAGGCCAGTACAGTGCTTCCTGGTAGGGTGGGTACCAGCCCTACTGAGAATCGGGCCAGGCCCGCTCATGGACAGAGCCCTCCATTCCCTTGTGTGTTGGCAGCCTGCTTCGGGGGAGAAGTCTGATTATAGAAGGGCATTAGGGTTGTTGTAGTAACCTCATCCTGAGGTCAGCTAAAAGACAAAACAACTGGCAATTACTACTCTCTTGCCCCTCATCCCAGGCTTGAACACTCCTGCTAGGCCAAGAGATCCCGAAGCATCTGGTGGGGATGGATGTGCTGGTGTCAACTCTTCATCAGCAGGCTATGGGACCTTGGAGGTCCCAGTCCTCCGCTGGCTGTGTGGAACCAGTCCCACATTTTGTTAGAAATGAGGCTGCATTGAGACAAGCTGGAAGGCAGCCCTGCACCTTCTCATGGGAAGAGTCCTCAACCAGCTTCTTCACTACCAGGCCACCTGTTCAGCCAGACCACGCTCTGCAGCAGGAGTGGGTCTCAGGAGGGATGATTGTGAGCCAGAGCTTCAGAAGGGTTGGGAAAGGGTAGCCTTTGTAGGGGTGAAGATGGCTTGTCTATGAAAGGGATGGCAGAGAAGTACAGAGCCCATATGTTTAGGGTGCCCACTAAGGGGCCTGTAATTCATCTTGCTTACCCTAGAAGTAGAAACTGCTGCCAGGCCCAGGCTCACTGGCCCAAGTCCCTAGGTCCTTGAGGTTACACGCAGGCAGAGGCATGTAACTCTGTCTGTATATGGACCCAGGAATCTGTAGACAGGGTGTGTAGTCCAAGAAGGCCTGGGCTCCCCTACTAAGCACCTACAATCATTTCCCCATAGCCTGCCTTGTACAGGTACCTGTTCCAGGTAGTGGCCTAGCTATATTTCCATACAAAGTACTGAAGATGCTGGGCCACAGAAAGGAATTTGAGGCTGTATGGAGACACAAGGGTGCCAGCTCTGCAGCTGGGGGTACATACAGCAAGTGCTACCAAATATGCAAAAATGGTCCCAGAAGAGCCAAGTGGGGCTTATGATACCCACAAATTGCTGTTGGTTCTGGGAGAGCCTGCTTCCTTCCATTACCTCATCAGGAATGTGCAGGGTCGCTGTGCTGAGAGGTCATGCAGTGCCCAGTGTAGAGGTCCAGTGGGCTTTCTCTTGCACAGAGCCATTGTCATTTGACACTGTAGACATCAGACCACTGTGCTTGGTGAGGGTAAGAGCCCCCACAGCAGCCCTCACAGGCCCAGGAGGATGGCACTGAAGTGGGAGCCGCTGCGTACCGTGAGGGAGGAGCCGCTGGCGTTGTCCAAGAAGACGGAGGTGTAGTGTCCTGTCTGCAGGGAAGGGCACGTGTCAGCAGAGGCCCTGGGCAGCCTGCAGTGCTCATCACGGGTCATTGTCCATACTGCGACCTACTCCGCCCCACATGGGAGGAGGGACAGACCTAAGTCCAGAGCCCATGTTAACTAGTCTGTGCTCAAAACTAGTAAGTACATCTGGCTCTTACTCTTACTCTCTAGTGTTCCATATCTCGGTTATGGAAGCAAGCTCCTACCCAGGGCCCCGCTGGGGTTAAAGAGGCTAGCAGGGTTCTCTGCGGCACAGCTTGTCTCCCAGGCCTGCCATGACTGCAGTCATTGCGAGCACTGCTCCAACCTTGCTGCCCCAGTGTGGTCCACGCATCAGTACCCTAACACTACCCACCATAGTAAGGATTGAGATCCACCCAGGGTAGTTGCGCCTGAGGTCCCACATGGCACATGCACCCTTAGAATTCAGCAGAATTCGTGCTTCCAGCACTACAACTGACCTGAGCCAAACCCCCATCCTGGAGCATAGCAGAGCTCCGTCATACGTGAACAGTCATTTCACGCACTTTCCTTTTTAGTAAATCTGTTTTGACATCTGCATCCCTACCACTAGGCAGATCACAGTTGCAAGAGACTGTCACTGAGGTTCCGTGTAGGAAATAACTGTCCTGGGCCTCCCGTAGTCCCAGAGGGCTCAGGCATCCAGTTCTGTGACCACCCTCCTGGCCTCCTGGGAGGGCCTGGGTGGCTGGAAGCACCTATCACATCATCAGATTCTTTTTTTGTTTTTTTTTTTGTTTGTTTGTTTGGGTTTTTTTGTTTTTTTCAAGACAGGGTTTCTCTGGCTTTGGAGCCTGTCCTGGAACTAGCTCTGTAGACCAGGCTGGTCTCGAACTCACAGAGATCCACCTGCCTCTGCCTCCCGAGTGCTGGGAAGGCGTGCGCCACCATCTCCCGGCACATCATCAGATTCTTGTACGGTCTTAAAGTGAAATTGTTGTCCCCCAACAATTTCTTGGTCATGGGCCAAGAGCTGGAGGGAGAACGGGACCTAAAGCCTGGCTCCTAAGCCAGCACCGGCACTTCAGTATGTCTGAGGGTGCTATGCCCAGTGACCCTGAACACCTGCCCACCCCCCAATACCTCCTGCATGGTCAGCACAGCCCCACACACCTGCAGATACAGGACACCATTTACTGAGATGGTGAAGAGCTCGCTGCTGTGCTCCATCCCCATAACAGTTTCCAGGGAGCTGCACCCAAGACAGAAAGATGGTCAGCCTGTCCCCAGGCCTCACCAGCTTCACGCACAGTGCCCACAGCAGCAGCATTCAGCAATCGAGGCCATGTGCAGTGAAGTGCTAGGTGCAGAGCCATCATCCCTAGGAGAGGGCTGTGTGAATCGGGTCATCAGAGGGAGGAAAGACGCAAAGGGCACCAAGTCCTGGCTCTCCGATGGGAAACAAGTACAGGCCAAGATGGGAGGCAGCAGACAACACAGAAAGTCCTAAGCCAGATTAAATCTGAGACTTTCCCTGTTCATCCACGCACCCTCCAGCTGTGCAGAGCACCTGCCCTGTGCCTGGTCCCAATTCCAGGTGCCAGGCAGAGCGGGCCACAGGCCCTGTTCTCATGGATCAGATGAGGCCCACAGGGTGGACACTGCCAGCCATGAGCAATTTAAATCATTGGGGGAAATTTCACAGGTGAGGTGCAGAAAAGTGACCAGTGAAGGACCTCATGGAATTCCCCCCAAAGCCCTTTCAGATACGGCACTCCCTCTGCCCTCTGAGTGAGTGCTCTGGTGTCAGGAAGAGTCAGAAAGGAGGCAGAACAGAGAAGGTCCTGGGAAAGAGTTAAGCAGGATGGGGTCGGGGTCCCCCACGCCCCAGTGGTAGTAGGAATAGAGGAGGCTCCTTTACACTGGCATGGGCCAGGCTGCAGCGCCCACTCCCACTCACGCATTGTGCTGACAAAGAGACTGGATGCAGATCAGCAGCCGCAGACGGTCCCGAGGTCTTGGCGGTCCTCTTCGCGGCTGCTCTGTGAGCGCTGCAGGGAACACAAGCCGAGGTGGTCACATGAGTGCTGTCAGGGCCAGGGCAGCAGGCACCCCACCACCATGCCCCGGGCCTCACCCACGTGCAGAGTGGCGGCGAGAGCATAGAAGCCAGACACTGGTGCGGTGTACTGGCCACTGGTCAGGTTCAAGCCTGGGCCTCTGCTGAAGGCTCCCTCGATGTTGGGCTAAGGAGCACACAGGCGAGGTCACCTGGGGTCCGACCCTGCTCCACCCTGCCAGCTGCGCCCCACTCACCAGGTAGTAGACTCCGAGCTCATGAAGCGCGCGCCGCTCCACCTGTGCATCCCGGCGCAGGCGACAGTGGAACGCAGCCTCTACGCGTGGCGCCCGTGGGCCCTGGGTCAGGGCCGCAGCCAGCACCGCCAACAGGGCACCTGGGTCCTGGTCGTGGTCATGCTCCTGGGTGGGCGGGACCCAGGAGGGGCTGCCCGAGGCTGGTGTGGTGAAGTCGCTGGTGCAGTGCTTGGGCTCCGTGCTCTCCCGCTGCAGCACTGCGCCTGACACAGAGCGGTCAGTGGACCACCCTGCCCGCCCCGTGAGTCCTGGGGACACTCCTCCCTGACCCTGCAGCTGCCAGTTTCCCTCCATGCTGTCTGCTTTAAGCTCCAGCAGGCGCATATCCAGAACCCAGCACCCTCGTCCACCCTCGTCCACCCTCGTCCTTTAGTATCCTCAATCGGCCACACCCATATTTTTGGAAAAGTTGTGTATAGCCACTATTGTGGCTACAGTGGAGATAACACAAAGGCTCTTCACCTGCTGGAAATGTATTTAAAACAAGCTGCAGGATGGAAGCAGTTCTCCCTGGTACAGCCAACTTCAGAAGATAGGGACAGCCGCTCCCCAGCCCTGGACTGGTCTCATATCTTGGAGATAGGGGTGCTGGTCCCCAGTGAAGAACAGTGAAAGGCAGTCTGTCTTCCTCCATGAGCCCTCTGCCTGTCACATTTCTCCCACCCCCAACCTGCCCCATGGCAGATAGGACTGTCAACTGGAGAGCAATTTAGCGGGTGCTTGCTGGGTGCCGAAGTCTGCCCAGTAGAGATGCTCTTCTGGCTTACCACAGAGCACGTGCCCTCAGGGTGGCACCCTTACCTTTCAGCAACAGCTGGAACTCCTTCAGAAGAACTTCAGATGGGATAAGGGGGCCTGGGGGACCCTGAGGACCTGGTGGCCCTGGGGGTCCTGGCAGGCCAAGCTGGAAGGAAAGGTGGGTGGTGAGAACATTTGAGGGGAGGACAAGGGTGACCCCTACTGCCAGGTCCTGCTAGAGAGAGGCAGGCAGGAGAGCTCCCACGGTGGCTGTGGCCTCTTCCCTTCTTGGTGGAGGTCCTTTGGGCTCTCATATCCCTTTGTCATTAAGCAGGGAGTGAAAGCCACAGGCCAGGGAGTGTGCGGATGGGTTTGTGCCTGTATGAAGCTCACTAGGGCTGGCACAAGGCAGGGCAGGCTCTGTATGCGGAAGAACATTGCAGCTGCCTCTCCTGGTGTGATTCCCAGAGAAAGGACCATTCCAGGCTGCTTCTGAGGACTTGCATCTCATCCTGACATGCGACACACCAGCAAGTCTCCACTGCACTTGGTTTTGGGGCCCCTGAAAGAGTTTGTACTGGTTTGGGTCTGAACCTAAGAGAGGGGAGGCACGTTCCTGCATAGAGAAGCCTGGGCAAGGTCAGGTGGCTAAGGGTGCAGGGCCAACCCAGCACCTCTCAGGCAGCCAAGGCTGACCTCGATAGAGAGGACCGACTCACAGTAAGGCCCAGCCTTGATCCAGAGTCACTTTGAAGAGCTCAATGCATGAGTCACCAAGTGCCAGCTTCCTGCCCAGGCCAGGACCATACTGAGAGGGCCTCCTGTATCAGTCTGAAGGTACTCTGATTCCCAAACACATGTTGGGCATGTGTTTTCTCTCTCTGGGCATGAGGGAAAAGCTAGGGAGGATCTGGCATCCTAAGGGTATAGGGTGAATGACTGGAACCAGGCTTCTAACTCCAGGCTTGCTGGATCCCGGCTTCATATGTGATTCTTTCCATGGCATTTGCTGCTGGGGACAAGGGTGCAAAGGGGCTGGTGAGGGTGGTAGCACAAGCTGCTTACCTTCAGCCTCCTGGCCTTGGTCCTGCTCCTCCTCTTACTGTTGATGCCCTTGTCACTCTGCCTAACGAAGAGCATCCAGGCATCCCGGGGATCCACACTGTGTGTTTGCGCCATGGTTGGCTCCTAGAACACAGATGGCCACGGCCTGGTTGGTTTGCTCTATGGTGTTGCTTGGCAGCAGCCTGAACCTTATCACTTGTGTTCTCAGAGGTAGCATCGTTGGTGTCATCATTATCGTCATCGTCATCTCCCTCCCACCCACCCCCCTGCCCATCTCCAGCCCAATGAGGACGAAACCTCACTGCACTCCTGGGAGAGCCCAGGCTGCAGGAAGGTGGGAGGTGGGACTCTGGAGCAGGTGCTCTGAGACACATCTTCCTGCTCTTCCTCGAGATGGACAACATCACCACCCTTGAGAGCCACCGCCACCCACAGGTGCTCGGGAGGTGACTGTGAATCATGGCTGACAGCAGGTTCTCTTTTCCCTCCCCACAGTCAGAAACAACAAAGAGACCAGCCTTGGGTCACTGTGGGTGCTCATAGGCCATGGTGAGCAGAGGGGCCAGGTGAGATGCCATGACTCAAGGCCACTGCGTGGAACCTTTATCTTTCTTAACTCCTCCCCCCCCTTATTTTTTCATTTTTCAAGACAGGGTCTCTCTGTAGCTTTGGAGCCTGTCCTAGAACTAACTCTCGAACTCACAGAGATCCTCCTGCCTCTGCTTCCCGAGTACTGGGATTAAAGGCCTGCACCACCACCACCCAGCGTTCTTAACACTTCTAAGACACTGGCCCAAGTAGTCTAGATCTGAAAGGAGCCTCGTTTCCTGGCAGAGGCCTTTGGCAAATCAGGCAGTCTGGGTCCCACACAGGGCTGCCAGCTGGGGAGGCAATGACTCAAAGGACCTTAGAAGAAGTCATAGGCACAGACTCCAGTGTCTGATACAGAGATGCAGGAACTCAGAATGATCCAAACCTGTGCTTGTGGGTCACAGGCCAGGCTGCTATGCTGGCAAGATGGAGGCTTCCGTGCTTCTTCCTGAACTGGCACCCTCATTGGACATGTATGACACACTGCTTCCCATTATAGGTCACGATCCTTCCAGGGGGACCAGTGAGCTGGGTATGGGCTCAGACCCGTTAGCCATGTTGGTCTGGGGTCCTAGGAGTTGGCTTGGGGCTGGGCAGCTGCCCTGGCCAGTCATGTTCCAGCTATAAGGAAGCTGGTGACGGCCTGACACTCCAAAGAGGGTTCAAGACCAAAACCCCGCTGGTAAATTCCAGCCCTCTCCTGCTTCCCGTTGGTTAGGTCTGTGGGGGAGGGGGGAATGCCGACCCAGAGGCGGCTGGGTGAGGCGGGATGAGATGGTGGAAGGGACCTTGGGATACCTTGCAGAAGGAGCCCAGGGTTGTAACCATCTCCAGCTGTCATAGTGAATGTTTTGTTGGCCTCTGGGGTGCGGAGGACAGAACTCTGGCCTGGGGTCTCCTTGTGACTGGCCCACAGAGACTCTTCCATGAGCCCTTGCTTCCAGGGTTGAGTGGTTTCCGTGAGGGCTGCCAATTCGCGCTCTGCAGCCCTCTGGTCACACCCACCCCAGCCTGCATTTCCCCCCATCACACACACACAACCCCCCACCCCAGCATTTCAGGTGGAGATCTTGGGAGAGAAGGGAGGGGCAGAGCCTGGTTATATCAGTCCTTTCTCACGAGCGGTCACCTAACACCTGAGTTAGAAAGTCGCTTAACAAAAAGGAGCTGGGTCTGGGAGCCCCGCTCTTCTGTTAGTCTTCCAGTTTTGCTTCGGGCAAGTTATCTGCTTCTCACACCTTCCTCAGCTTCTCCTACTGGCTTAGTAGAATTCTGCCGCCAAAGCCAGCACACCATGCTGACGGCGCAAGCACACAACCCTTGGTCTCACTGAGCCCCTGCCCGGGGCATTTGGGGTGCTGGACACCTTCCTGCAGTCTCTAGTCCCCTGGGACAGGGAGGTCTGGGGCGCGGGAGCATCTTACCGGTGGGCTATCGGCAGGCGAGGTGGGCAGCTCGTTCCCGGGCAGCCGCGGATGTGCCTGGTTCCCCCCGGGCGCGGCGAGCTCCGGGAGGCCCATGGCGGCGATCAGGCTGGCGCAGGTGAGCAGCAGGAGAGTTCCGGCGGGGCTGTGAGCAGAGGCCATGCCGGCGGAGGCGACAGCGGCGTGCGAGCACAGCGGGTCAGGTCCGCGCCTTATAACGCGCTTGAATCCCCCGCCTCGCGCGCGCCGCCCTCTCCGCCGTCGCCCCCTTGCGGCTCGGGCGCGCTCAGCAGGCACCGGGGACCCCGAGAGAAGGCGGGCGCCGGTGGAAGTCCACCTCCAATTGTGGCTAGCCTCTGTCCTTCTGCAGCCCAGGGCCAACATGTCGTCTCTTAACCTGCACCTTCAGCTCTGTAAGACCCCCTTTTCTCCAAGGACACTCAAGAACCCCACTCCACCATTCTGCGTGTCCTCTGAACGCCCCAGGCTCCCTTCCATTTCTCCAGGTGCCTTTCAAGTCCTAGGCCTTGATGACTTGGAGTATGGAGCCCCTCATGGCTCCTCCCTTTCAAGCTTGGGAACCTGGAACTCTTGTGAAGTGCTCCTGCTCTTTCCCACGCTGCCACCATATGTATCTTCAATACTGGAGCCTCTCCGACTCCATCGACAGTGCTAACAGCTACAGAGCACTGACCCAGCCTGGCAGGAAGGACAGACCCCTCTGATGCTCTAAGGCAGGTGTAGGGGCAGATGGAACTCAGGCTGCCCACGGGGCATCCAACCAGGACAGATGTGGTAAACCCTGAAGGCCTGATCTGGGAGAAGAGCAGGTGGTCTCCTCCAAATAGGCAGGCCCACTCTTCCTTGGGCAGCTATCATTGCACTGGCTTGAGATAAGCCAGCACACCTGGCTTTATTTGGGTTTGTTTATTTAGTTAGTTTTAATCTTAAATCCTGTGTGTGTGTGCGCGGGCGCATGCACACGTGCACAAGCATGCACACGTGAGCACATGTGCCCTTAAAGGCCAAAAGAAGGAATCTGATGAGGGGGCTTGATTTAGGGAGCATGACCCTAAGATGTCAAGCCGCCTTACTTCCGTCACAGCGAGGGCCCCAGCTGAAGGGCTGACATCAGGATCTGCTACCATGTGAAAATAATTATTTTTCCAGTGGACTGTCCTAGTGACATCATGGGTTCTTCCAGAGGGCCCAGATCCAATCGGTTCTGGTGCTGGCATGGCTTCCTGGACCCTAGCTCAAGGTAATGACGCAGCCTAGGCCAGGCCCATGGCCCTGGGACTCTGGACTTTCAGGAAAGGCTCCTGATTGTTTGCAGGGTCCCATTTGAACACAAGTCCCTCTAGAGGACAGTGCACAATGAAGCTCCCGAGGCATTAGAAATGGGGTCCAGAACCCACAGTACTGATGGAACTATTATTCAGAAGTGGAACCCTTGAGGGTGGTGCCTGCATCTGGGTAGAGCTGCTGAAGGAGTGGCCGTAGGACAGGGCAGGCAGAGCTTGGAGTGACCGCCCCATGTGCCTTCTCTCCTGGCAGAAATCTAATCCTCATTCTTGGGCCCTCATGTCATGGCCTTGTCCAGGCTTCCTGGCAGTTCAGCGAGCCAAGCTTTCCCAGGGTCCCACTTCCTCCAAAGGAAGGCTGTTGGCTGCTGAGGTCATTGGGATGCAATCTCCATTAACTCAAAGGCACTGGGAGCCTGCCCGAGGCCGACTACCTGTGTGGCCTCTAGAGCACAGGCAGATAGCTGTGGTGTCACCTGGTCTGCCTACCACATGGATGGACCATCCGTGCTCAGATCACATGACTGTTCCCATCACATAAATGAAGAAAATGGAACACCGAGCTGGGGAGTATCAGGGAGTCACCAAACAAAAGCACATCCAGGCCTTACAATCCGAGTGCTCCTTTGGGCTCTGAGTGCTTCTGCTTGCTCTAAGTGCTCCTGAAGACTCTGAGTGCTCCTAGGACATGGTGGTTGAAATAAGAATGGCCCCCACAGGCTCATGTATTTGAATGTTTGGCAGGAATTGGAACTGTTGGAAAAGATTAGAAGGATTAGGAGGTGTGGCCTTATCGGAGAAAGTGGGTCACTGAGGGTAGGCTTGGAGGTCCCCAAAGACCATGCGAGGCCTCGACTCTCTCAGCCTGTATATCACAATGTAGCACTCAGCTATTTCTCCAGCACCATGCATGCCACCATGTTCACTTCCATGATGATAATGGACTAAACCTCTGAAACTGTAAGCCAGCCCCCCATTAAATGCTGTTCCTTTGCAGGAGTTGCCTTGGTCATGCTGTCTCTTCACAGCAATAGAACAGTAATGAAGGCACGGGGTCTCCAAGTGTTCTTTTTTTTTAATTTTTTTAAATATTTATTTATTTATTATGTATACAATATTCTGTCTGTATGCCTGAAGGCCAGAAAAGGGCGCCAGACCTCTTTACAGATGGTTGTGAGCCAACATGTGGTTGCTGGGAATTGAACTCAGGACCTTTGGAAGAGCAGGCAATGCTCTTAACCACTGAGCCATCTCTCCAGCCCCCTGTCCAAGTGTTCTTGAGGCCTCTAGGGCTCTGAGGGCTCCTGTAGGCTTCATGAGCTCCTGAGGACTCTATGTCCTCACTAGAAGCCTCATTAGCTTCAAACATCTAGTTCTTGTTTCCCTTGGGACCCTGAGAAATGATTCTTTGGCTGCCTATGGCCTTCCCCTGCATTACATGTGGGTCTGTCTACAGAAGGATCTCATGAGTGACCAGTGTGCCCGAGTTTCTGTGTGGTGTGCTGATGAGTATCCCCTTTCCTGCCCATCTGTGTCCTGAGCGTGGCTTTAGTGCACTGTGCCAGCACCCTCTTTCCCCTCCCTAGGTTCTGGTTGGTTTGGCCAGGGGGCGGCACTAGCAGGAGATGGGGACAGGAGAGTTAGGGACATCTTTCGTGCACAGCAGGCACTGTGGCTATAGCTGTGCTCCCCAGCAGCCTCTCAGCACCATTCACCGTCTTCCTGTGTCCCCAGAAGCAGGTGGTCAGGGTACCCTGTGTTGCTAGCTCTTGGCATTTCCACAGCCCTGCCTGGACTCCCTTGAAGCTGGCCCCCAGCTGGAGATGCCCTTTAGACTCTCAGCTCCCTTGCTGGAGGAACTTTCCTCTTGGAACACTGAGCATGCCACTGATCCAGACAGGCCTGATGAGGCACAATTCAGCAAAGCTGAGGACCATGCCCTGGACAGCATGTGTTCCCATGCCAGGAGTTCCCCCGCTCACACTTGTCCTGAGATGCATGGCCTTTCCAACTTCCCCTTCCTTTCTTTCTTTCTTTCTTTCTTTCTTTCTTTCTTTCTTTCTTTCTTTTTGTAGTTTCTTTGAGACAGGGTTTCTCTATGTAACAGCCCTGGCTGTCCTGGAACTCTGTAAACCAGGCTGGCCTTGAACTCCCAGAGATCCACCTGACTCTGCCTCCCTCGTGCTGAGATTAAAGGCGAGTGCCACCACTGCCTGGTCCAACTCCCCATTTCTGATTAGAGTCAGCTGCACTCTTTCAGCCTTTACCTTTGAACAGCCCTGGGACGGCAGGCTTAGAAAACACAGTAGGCCATTTGCCGTGGGCAGAGCCCTGGGATGGAATGCTGGGAAAACACAGTAGGACATTTCCCCAGGGGGCAGAGCCCTGGGATGGCTCACTTGGGAGCCATTCTTTCTAATCCTTCTAATCCTTTCAAATAGTTCCACTCCTGATGACTAAGTATTGAAATGGCCTATGGGAGCCATTCTTATTCAAACCACCATACCCTGGGAGCACTCAACCCAAGTCTGGATTTCCTTCTGTTAGAAGCCAACACCCATATACCTTGCCCTTTTTGATCTCTGAGTTAGTCTAGGAGCAAAGTGAATCTGGACTTACAAAAGCAGGATGGAACTGAGTTCTGTCCTCAGAGCCCAGGGTGTCAGGGGCCAATCTAGTCCCCTGGGCTGGGCCTGGAGAAGTCCACACACAGTGGGAGCTGGGGCCACTCAAGGCCTCGGTGGGTAGTAGCTGGTGTTGGCCCAATTAATTCCCAACCTACAGTCTAGGTCCTCACGAGACTCTAACAGACAGACCAGGCCACTCACACACAGTGAGAGTCCTTTATTGTTTGGTTACAAATCTAGTGCCTCGTTCTGGAGGAGAGGAAGAGGGAGAAGAAACAAAGGAAGTAAAGATGGGAGGGAGGAAAAAAAACCACAGAGAATATGGGGAGACTGAGCCACACACAACCTTAGTAAGACTAAAGTCTCAGCCAGTCCAAACCACATCCTGACCAACAGACGAGCCCATCAGATATTAGCCCCAACCCATCCCAGCAGATCACCGGGAGCAAACTTCTGACACAGCCAGGGGCAATCTCCAGAAGTCCCTGAAGACTAGGGTGAGGGGTTGCATATCAGCTATTTACATTATAATTTATAACAGTAGCAAAATTACAGTTATGAAGAAACAACAAAACAATTTTATGGTGTGTGTGTGGGAGGGGGGTCAGCACAACGTGAGGAACATATTAAAAGGTCTCCGCATTAGGAAAGTTGAGAGCCACTTTCTAAGGAGATCCTCCACTGTCTTACTCTCCTGCCCCGTATCACATCCTGGTGTCTCCTCAGTGGCTGCCTTCTGGTGTCAGAGGTACCCCTGGTGGGGCAGGAGCCACCTTCATCCCAGGAGCAGATCTGTAAACATGGTACCAACATGTAGAAGCCAGGGATGGGGAGAACCTGGCCTTTATCTAGCCACCCCATGGGGGGTGAATGTGGAATCTGAGGAAAGAGGGGAGGAAGCTGTGGACATGGTCAAAGAGCTGCGGTGAGCACCCAAGCTTGAGGTCCTGGCTCAGAGTTCTGGGTACCCCATTGAACCCCTAATTTGTGCAGCTTCCCCCCAAAACCGTGGATGGGTAGAGCAAGAAGAGCTGACACTTTGGAGCCTGTTTGCCTGGCGAGTGTTGTCCAGGACCCCTCAGCTTCCTTCTCGGAGGTCTTCAGAGCTCTCTCCCCTACCAAACGTTAGCGTCAGGGTCTCACTCTCATCGCTGCTCACAAAGTTTGGTAGCACCGGAGACCAGAGCTGTGTCCTCAGCTGTGACATCTGATATTGAGCCAAGCCCAAGCCCTGGAGGGGGCAGCAGCTCACAATGAACGGAAGACAAACACAAAAGGAGCCATTCTGCACAGCAATGTAGAACTGACCCAGGAGCTCCTCCCTCCCTAGTGCTCCTGACCGGCACTGGGGCTGAAGGGCTGCGTCCACTTCGAGATGTCCAGAAAGATGGTAGAGGCCCCGTGGTAGAGCCAGAGACGGGGTAGGGAGCCATGGCGGGCCCAGGAATCCCTCACAGTGTCATAGGCCTCCATCTCCACGTGATAGTCGCCGTCCATGCCCTGCCAGCGGCCGCCTGTCACATACAGCGCGTCACCCAGAGAGACCAGGGCGCCGTTCTCATGTAGACTGTGCTGTGACTGCACCTGTGGATGGCAGCTGTCAGGGACCAGTGGGCAACTGGAGGGTGGAAATAAGGATGCTCTTGGTGGGGCTGGGGACAACCAGCTGACCCTGAATCCCTGAGCTCATCCATTGCCCACTGTGTTTATACCAGAGGCTTTACCGGTGAGGCCATGGTCTCTCACCAACCTACGTCTAACAGGCTGTCTGTCTCTCTCCTTCAGGCTCTGGTGTCAAGGATCGAAATGGGGTGCTGAGGTCTGAGCCCAGAGCTGCCTCCAGTGGGGTCAGTTTGAGCCTTGGCTGCACTGCAGCTCTCATGGAGAGGACAGATGGACCAGAAAAAGCCTGTGTTGCCTCCGCATGAAGAGGCTCGGGGAAGCAGCCCCCTGGCAGGGCTCGCTCTCTACCTCTTCCGCTACCGTAATGGGGCCTCCCATCAGGGAACATTGAAACCAGAGGGCAGCTGTGGGCAGTGGGACTCAGTGGGCCCTCTGTCCTCAGGCTGGCTCATCAGGATCCTGGGACTGGGAACTGAGAGGTAGGTGGACTGGTCCAGAACATCAGCCTGAAACTGAGGAGAAAGGCCAGGCTCTGGTTCCTTGCGATGGAATCTGGACACGCTCACCTCCTACCCCTTTCTGGGCCTACTGGCTAACAATGACTGGCAAGTTGAGGTGGCACCCCCCACCCTCTTAGCTCAGGATCCGCCTGCTTTTGATCTCCCATGGGGTGAGATGCTCACCGCCCCACAGCTAACGGATGATTCTTCCTTTCTATCTCTGGCTGCCCCAGAGGCACTCACCCTGAACATGGATCTGATCCCTGAGAAGGGAACACAAGAATTCAGAGGAAAGGGACTTGGCAGTGACCAGCAGCTATGGTCTGTGTCTCCATCATCCCTGGTACTGTGGGACCACCCTATTTTCTAGAGAGAGCCTGGAGGCCTGCCCCGCATCTCTGAGGCATTCCTCCACACCTCCATTCTGTTGCATCTCTGGGGTATCAGGAATTCAAGACTCCACAAGGGGTGGACAGAGGGAGGCATGGGGAGACTCACCTTCTGCCACAGGTTGGCCCCCGGGTCATACACGTAGACTTTCTTGGTGTTGTCACCAATGAGATAGAGGGCTCCATTCAGGGCAGCGCAGCGTGGAGACGACAGGTACTTGGGCAGGAAAGGTGAGGCAATCACACTCCATGCATCTGCCGGGCACATGGATGGGCAACTTCACCAGGAGGAGGGGGCAGCTGCTCACTGGGGAAGGTCATGAGGGCTCCGCTCTGAGGGTTCCAGAGCTCCAGCACCCTCAATGCCTACGGAACAAGCTTGGGCCAGTGGGCTGTGAGGCCTTGACTGCCTCTCACTGGGCCATGAGGGGTGCAGGAGGGGTTGACCTGGCCTCCCTCCCGCCTCGTTCCCAAAGGCTTCGGGGAGTCCCTGGGGCTCTGCATCTATCCAACCCATACCTCCCCACGTGGCTGTCCTTCTGCCAGGTTCAGAAACTACAAGCCCCACCCGGACCTGTTCCCTTGGGAATACAGGCCATCAGGGAGGCCTGCCCACCTGTCACGGGGGTGTAGCACTGGAGAGCCAGCCTGTTGTACTTGCAGGCGCTGGAGCCCACTAGGTAGAGGCGGCCCTGGCAGCTGGCAGCTGAGAAGTTGCTGACATACTTGAGGGCCGGGCTGACGGGAGTCCAGCTGTCCGTGTAGGGGTCGTACCGCTCCACCTCTACTGCATCCAGGGCAGTGCCTACGGAAGGATGTCCTTAGCTGGGTAGAAGCTGGGCACTGGGGTCTAGACATAGGAGAGGGTCCTGGAAATGTAGGGTGGCAGAGATGGCTCCAGGGCTCCAGGAAGGGAAGGTGAACGATGGAGGTAGAACCTGGGGAGGGAGTGAACTGGGCCTCCTCATAGGCAGGGCCTTCCCAAGACCACACCAAGAAGTGGTATGGGGGTGGGATGGTGGGCACTGGTCCCTAGGGCAAGCCATGGGAGAATAGGTTGTAAGGCATAAAACTATGGCAACAGCCCCCAGTGGAGTGGATGAGCCAATTGTAATAACTTATTATGAGGTATGTGCACTGTGAGACCCCAAGGCATGAGTCTCTGGGCACCCCAAGGTGCATGGGTCTCAGGTCTATGGGTGCTCTTTGTTTCCTGGCCAGGAACACAGCAATTATTAGAGAAAAAGGCAGTCCCCTAAGGCATTAGAAGTGGCTTCAATCCACTGTCGCCTGCGGCTCTTCAGGGCCACCTCTGGGTCTTATTTTAATATTTATCTAGCCAATATGCTCCCCAGAGAAAGTCTTTGCTGTAACCCTGGGGCGTCTGGGTGACGAGGTGGTCCCTGTGTCAGGCTGATAGCGGCATGGAGGTCACTGTGGGTCATTCACCCTCAAGACTTGCTAGTGACCCTGAGCTGAGGTTTGAGTCCCTGTTTCTGGGGTGTGTCTGATCATTCCTGCTGGTTCTGGGTCTCTGAGTTCTCCAGGACAGGAAAACAGGGCCTGCCTGTCCAAGATGGCCCAGACAAGGGGACTAAGGACAACCTGCATGGGGTTCACTGATCCCAGAAGGCAGAGAGCTCTCCCCAGCAACATCCCCAGTGAAGGATGGGGTGGGGACCATTGGCTCTAGGAATGAGGGGCATGGTGACAGGGAGGGAGACCTCACCACCTATGGCATAGATCTCTCCGTTCAGGGCTGTACTGGCGTGGTTCGTGCGGGCCTTCAGCATGGGTGCCACAGGTTTCCAGACAGCTTCCTTCAGCGGGAAGCACCAGGCTTGGGTGGTTGACCAGGTGTCTGTTTTGGTGCCCCGTGAGCCACCTGCCAGAGAGAGGTTCAGTACACACAGTGGTGGCTTTTAGCACCTGCCAGAATTTTTATTCGTTTGCTTTAGACTTGTTTTGGTCTTTATGTGTTTGCGGCAGGCTAGCCTCAAGCTTGCTGTACAGCCAAGGATGACCTTGAGTTTCTGCCCCATCTCTACCTCTGGAAATCCCTCACTTTCAGATGTGTAGAAAGGTCTGGAAGGTCTTAGTAGACTTTCCAGGTTCCTATTGGGCAGGAGAGTTGGTTGGAGAGGCCGGTGCAGTACCAAGTTGTTCAGGGGATCCTTAGGAGCTCTGGGCTACCCACCTGTGACATAGACATCACTGTTGAGCGCTGCCAGGGAGAAGCCCCACTTGTGGTAATCGGGGAAGTCCGGGAGTGACATCCACTGCCCTGGTGGGAGAGGGGCAGAAGGTCAGAGTGGCAGTGTTTCTGCAGGTCCTCTGCTCCCCCGACTGCCCTGGCTCCATTTTCAGAAACTGAGTGCTGGAACGGTCCCCCACCACTAGTGATGAAGAAAACAGTGTCAGAGACAGCCTGGGGTGTCCCAGCTCATCGCTTTCCCCATGGCATCCCTTAGAGCTGGGCACAGACTGGACGAGAGTGGAACAAGGGTATAAAAGATCTGCAGGCTGCTGGCACCCTGGCCTGAAGCCCACCCTGCTGACCCTAAGTGGACCTAGTCTGCCTCTGTCACAGAAGAGGCATGTGTGGGGGCATTACGCATCCATTTATCCATCCATCCCGAGCCTCTCTCCAGTTACAAGGTAGACAAGATATCCAGAGAATGAGACACCAGCCTTGCAGCAGGCAGAGCGGAGTCCAAGTCCTGGCTTGCATGCACCCGTTGTGTGACCTTAGACACAGCCCAGCCTCGGCTTCCCTGTCTATAGAATGGGGGTGAACTGGATCTGAGAGATGGCCCAGTCAGTAAAGATGTCTCTTGCCATCAAGGCTGATGATCTAAGTTTGATCCCTAGATGTCACATGACAGAAGAAGA
>NC_022030.1:60435196-60447500 GCF_000317375.1 Microtus ochrogaster
AGATAGATGATAGATAGATAGATAGATAGATAGATAGATAGATAGATAGATAGATAGATGATAGATGGTAGATTGATTGATTGATAGATGATAGACAGATAGACAGACAGACAGACAGACAGACAGACAGACAGATAGATAGATAGATAGATTTTAAAAGATATGATAAGAGATATGGAACTCTTGGAAAGTGCCCACCAGTGGAGGCTGTTAGGCTGCTGTTGCTGTTGTGAGGGACAGAGCGATGAGGAGAGCTTTGAAAGAAACCATCATGAGATCATAGGCGTGGGAAAGTCAAATCCTATGAATGGACTCGTTGCAAGTGTTTGTGGGAGACCAGGCCTTGGGGAAGTCCCCTGGAATACTGTTGACTGTTTATGACAGTTTGGGAACATGTAGAATTCTAGGACTCATGGCGAGCCGGGCCTGGCGCCCTGGATGGGAACGGAGTGTCCCCTGATTCATGTCTGTGTCACCCCAGGGTGAGGATGGCCCAACAATCAGCAAACCGTTGTTGCCAGCCAGCTGCTCTCTCCTGACGTCAACCCCAAATCCCTACTCGTCAGTCTCTGACCTAGTCTGCTGGCTTTGGGCTTCCTCCAGCCCGCCAAGAGCTACTGCAGTGGGTGCCGGTGACCTGCTTTAGTCCTGAAGCCAACCAGCCCACAGCAGCTCTTTCCCAAGAGCCCTCCTGGGCAGATGGCCGGTGGGGTGCCCTACTACCCTTCCCCAGGCCTCTTTACAACCATGGGAACCCATTTCACAGATGAGAAAAATCAAGACACACCCAGGGAGGTTAAATGACCTGTCCCAGGGTCAGATTGGATTCCAGTTTGGGCTGACGCAGAAGCTGAACTTTAACTCCTGGGCTGCCTGCGCCCTCTTAGCTCCCATTTCCCAGCTAGAGCATTGGTTCCCACACTGGGTGCACAGGGCAGGGAAACCTAGGGCAACTAACGGGCTAAGACACCCAGCCAGCCCCCAGGGCCTAATAAAAACCAGAGGTGGGGCTTCTGCCAGAGGAGAACAAACTACAAGTATTACCCAGCTCCTCATAGCCTCCAGGCTCCCCTGCTAGCCTGGTAAGGTCTGACACTCAACCTTCTGCAGGTAGGGCTTTGTCAGGTCCCCCCTTCTCTGGATACCTCACTGGCTCTACCCCAAGGTGGTGCATGGATCATGTCCAAGACAAGCATGGCAGGTACTTACTGGCCTTGGTGTTGTAGAAGGCAAAGTTCCCGGTGTGGTGGCTAGGTTCTTCACCACCCTCTTCATCCTCCTCCAGTGCCTGCCCTCCTACGACCACCAGTACCTCCTGCATCTTCTGTGGGTGGCCAGGAAGTTCCTGTGGGTGGGAGCCAGGTCAGAGTGGCCAGCTACTGTCTGTCCAGCGTAAGAGCCCATGGGTGTTGATCTGTCAGTGTCTGTGCTTGAGGTTAGGTGGGCCTTAGCGTGTGCGTATGCATCTGTGAGCCCCTGTGCCTGCATGTTTGCATGAACTGGGCATGGTGGTGCACACCCCTGCCCTGTGAACGCCCCTACCCCACTGCTACCCCCACTCCATCCACACATCCTTACCCAGGGCACACCCCCAACCTGTCCATACCCTTATCCCCTGCACGCCCTAACCCATCTATATCCTTACCCAGTGTACACCGCCTGACACCCCCACCCTATCCACACTCTTAGCCAGGGCACACACCCACCCCATCTACGACCCCACCCTGTGAAGAGCCATGTCTCTCAGAAGTCACAAAGGGGTTTCCCAGGTACTCCCGATTACCCTTGGGGCAACCACAGCTAGGCCCATCACTATGTCAGGTCCCGCCTGATGCCAGCTCACTGCCAGCATAGGCAGGACTGGAACTCCATACAGGTTCAGCTGGAGCCTCAGGAGCCTTGGTGCCAGATACAGGCCCACAGTGCAGCTGGGCCAATGTCCTGGATAGTTTTCCCTCATCATCCTCCCATCCAACTCCTATGTTTCCCTCCTGTTCACCTTGTGCCCAGCTCTGATGCTGAGTCCTCTAGGGAACTCTTCCTGACTGTCTGTCCTCACCAAGATGCCCCTAGAATCTCCCCAGTGCTGCCCTTTCCCGTGTGCCTTAGATCTGTATTTAGACTCATCCTCACTCAGCGGTAGGCTTCTTAAAGATAGAGACAGGTCTAGGTTCTTCCCCTGGTACTCAGAGCGAGGCACACCTGATAGATGAACCGTGATGTTCTCTCGGGGGACCACCAGCCTTAGCAGGGAGCCATACTCAGTCGGGCACTTTGAGGGTGCCCACTCTTTTCTCCCCATGCAGGTGGGAATTCTAGGCTCCTCCTCCACACCTTGGCTGGAAGTCCCCTGCCCCTCACTCACCCCACTGTGGCCCTGGGACAGGGCCTCCTGGCATGCCTCTGACTCCTGAATCAGTGGCTCTGTGGCCAGCAACTGCTGTACGCAGGGCCTCGGGACAGCATCCAGATGCACCAGGCTAAGGAGCTCGGGCAGATGGGCAGACCGGTCCTGGGGGTCATGGCGCACCCAGCGCAGCAGGGCCTCGAGCCGACTCTGCTCCGGTTGTACCTGCAGCAGGTCACTGGCCAGACAGGTGGCCAGCCGGTCTCTAGGCAGCTGCAAAAACTCATCCTCCTGGGCCACCGCCTCGAAGTTCTCCCGCAGGAAGGCCCAGGCTTTGGCCGCCACGCCTAACAGCCCCTGCTGCTCCCCAAACTCGCAGATGCCCAGGCAGTTGGTGGCGTCTAACTGCTGCTGGAGGTATCGGCCACAGACCTTCTGCACAGTGGGGAAGTGAAGGCGTGAGGCAGTGCGGGTCAGCACCTCCACGTTATTCTGGGTGATGGTCAGCCGGCCTGTGTACACAAAGTCCACCAGCTGTGCCACCGCAACCGGCTCTACGTCGCGCAGCTCCACACGGGCCGAAAAGCTCTCAGCAAAGTCTCCGCCAAACATGGCGTGGAAGTAGGGGCTGCTCAGAGCCAGAAGGCTGCGGTGGCAGGGAAGCTCCTGGTTACCAACCAGGAGTGTGACATCAGCCAGCTTGGGCAGGGAACGCAGACGCTGAAGGCCGTCCAGCATGTCTTGGGCATGAGAAGGCAGATGGAAGTCCAGGTTGTCGAGATTCCTCACCATGATGAGTGCCCACAGAGACTCTCGCGGCCTACCCTCCACCCCAGAAGTAGAACCTGGGGCTCGCCTGAGCACCTAAGTAGGAAAACAGGGTCAGATATGAGAGCTACCGTCTCATTCACCTGTGATTCACTGTATGACTGTCTGGGCACCAGTCATCCCTACTCCTGGCAAGTGCCCTCTTACTGCATGTTGCCAGTGTGGGGGCATTTTGGGCATCTCACATCCTGCTCTCTCCTAGGTCCTCAGCCCCATGGGCAAGCAGATTGCTGCTTCCACTTTATAGGGAGGGAAAGGAGGGTTAGATCTACTAGTTAAGGTTAGCCAACTAGTTAGGGTAATACTGAACCATGTAGGGAACACAAGCGCTAGGCCTCCTATCTTCCATATCACAGACCTCTTGGGCTAGGAAACCTCTCTGCTCCAAGCACCCAAAAGGCTTCCTCCCTCCGGCTCCATGTTGCTAGGTAAGCCACTGGAGGTGTCTTTAGGTTTTGCCCTGCACTATTGGTTTTTCACAACCTGTCTGCATGACCTTGCTGGGTGACTTGGTTGAGCCACATCCTCTCTGGTCCTGTTTTCTTGACTTCTGATGGAGAGACTGAAGGCGAAAAGGCTTTGGGTCACCCTCTGGGACAGTCCCTATACACAGCCACTTCCTGTGCTCACATTTGGCCCCACGGTCATGCTGTCAGGCAAGTGCTATCATTTTACAGAGACACTGACTGTGTTATCTGCTCAAGACCACAGAGCTGGGAAGCGGGGCAGCCAGCAGTGGAATTCAGAACCAGGCTTGCCACTGGGAATTCAGTTTTAACTCTGACAACTTTCCCATCATGTTGTGTACGTGGCCTGTCGGCGGACCAACTTCTAGACTTAACTATTTTCATGTCTGGTCTTTCACCCGAAGGAAACCACCAAAGAAATAAATAGTCATTGGTCATAGCAGGGCATGCCTGCAATCCCCACCCTCAGAAAGCTGAGCCACGTGGGGTTACCAGCAAGCTCCAGGCCTGCTTGGATTACATAGTGAGAACTTGCCAAAAATATTCTTTTAGAAAGAAAGAAGGGACGGGAAAATGAGAAAATCAAGGGACAAGTCCTATCCAGGGAACTGGCAAACCACAGAATCTGTGACTGGGGTGGGCTCGGAACTTGAGGCCTATGTCCCAATCCCTGATGCAATCTCCTTCCTACAGCACAGGGACCTACCTGAGGACTTCTTCAGGACCAGGCCTGCAAAGGGAGGCTCAGGGACTGGTGACTTCAAGGCCCCCATACCCACCAGGAATCTATCCTGTTTAACTTCTTGAGGAGGCCTCTGACTGGGGTTACAATGTATCAGCTGGGACCTATGTAGGGCAGGCTATGCCCGAGCTAACGCCCACAGTTCTTGCATTCCGGTCATTGCTGGGCTCTTTGGCTACTGACTAGGGCTACAGTGGTGCAATCAGGCCTGTGCGCTCAGCACCTCTCCAAGGGGCCTCAGAGATACCTGCTGCCACTGACTGCAATCCACAGAGGCTGGAGGGTAGAGGGGAGTTTAGAATCTTATGAAGACTGCCCATGGGTGAGAAGGCAGAAGGGCAAAGGCTTTAATCTAGCCTGGCTAATGTGGCTCTGGCTACATTCCTAGGGTCCAGCTTCCTTCTCGGAACCCATCGGACCCCCAGGAAACTCCTTGCCTGTAGAGGACTCTGCTAAGCTTCTCCTGTAGATCCCGTGATCTTACCTGATAGTAGACTTCCTTGGGGTCCCTTGCTGAGATCGTAGACCAAAGGGCAAGACTTAGGCTGAAGTGTGGCCCACAAAGGAGGCCTGCCGGGCTGGGCTGGGCTGGGCAGGCCACGTGGGAACTTAGGGGTATTTTTAGCCTCTGTATGGAGGGAGGGGGAGACTGGAGGGGGAGAGTGTGAGGTCACAGCTCTTCGAAGACTGTCTCCTTTGAAAGCCCACATTGTCAGCATCACACAGGAGACGTCTGGGTACCCGAGTGCTAGAATGGACGGGAGGAAGCCTCTCGGGCAAGCAGGAGCTTTGATTCATGTCCCAGGCAATCAGGTTGAGCTGAGGAAGCTGAGAACATGAGATGGAGACATGGCAGGGTGGAGACGTTAGGATTCTGCCTGCACCTGGGGCCTGTGGGGCCCATAGAAAACTGCTCAGGGCTGACACGAAGGACCTTCATCACTGTACCGATGGGGGCCCAGGTAGCCACAGTCCCTCTGTGGAGTGGGATGGTCACATCACAAGTAAGCACAGGTTGGTCAGCCTTGTCTCCAAGTTTGAAGTCCACAGTGGTGGCTGGGGAGGCTTCAGCGGCAAAGTTGGTGCTCGGGGTAGTGACGAGACTCCCTGACATCCAGGTGCATGGGTGGGAGAGACCGGGATTCTCCCCACATGATAAACAAAGCCTTGGTCTTGGGCTGCCCCGGTGTTTCCCTCTATCCTGAGTGCTCAGGCAGCTAAGAAATGGGGGGGGGGTCATCTAAAAACAAAACAGCCAAGGTTTGCAACCTTCCATGTAGTGGTTGGTTCATGGGGATACACTTCACAGAAAGAGTCTAGGATGCTTATATCAGTCAAAGGTCATGTTGGGTCAGGGACCTGAGGAAGGGTGAGTCAAGTTTCCCAGGTAAGGGGCTTCGGTGCAGGGTGGGTGACCAGCCAGGGCCTCACCACCTAGTCCCTCCTTCCTTCTCACACGTAGGCTTTAGTAACATGGTCATTGGTGTGCTGCTTCCGGAGGTCCCTAGGGATGGAGCTGACACTCTCATAGACAGGGTCCCAGATGGCTTTGAGTGACATGACAGCCCTCCTGGCAAATTAGATATTAGACTGCAGGGGACGTGTGGTACCTACTTGGCCAGCAACAGCTGGAGAAGTTCATGAGCAGACCCTATAGCCTTGCGCCCAGGAGAAACAAGAGCGCCACCAAGGGAGCCCCAGAAGGCCTAACCAACTCCTCACATTGGCAGATTCCATGTGCAGAGGATCCCTGGCGCTTGGCCCCAGGGCTTTCTCCTTCGCCCTGCTTCTGTGGTACAGAGACTCTCTCTCTCTCTCTCTCTCTCTCTCTCTCTCTCTCTCTCTCTCTCTCTCTCTCTGCTATTTAACTTCACATGGTATAGGGGACCCTCATGGGTGTCCTTGTCTGCTGTGCATTTGAGGCCACCAAGGAGAAGACACCAAAGCGAGGTGAAGACTTTCTCACTGCCCCGTGTACACAGTCAGCGCTTGCCTGCTCCGTCTGGAGGGAATGAGGAGCAGGAACTATAACACAGGCGCTGTCACAGGGAGCTGGCTGTGCTAAGTGAGCAGGTTTCCCAGCAGACTGCACGGGCCTTAGAGGCCCAACAGATCACTGGATGACAGACCTGGCAGAAGACACAACACTGGGGGCTCTAAACGACAGACTGCTTCCAGAAACTGGGACTTTAAAGTAGGCCCATGGTGATAAAAATCACACACGTTTTTGAAAAGTATAAAGATGTAAAGCAGAACTCTCTAATAGCAAATGACAGCACCCCTCACGGACAGTCAGCCATGTGATGTGCGCACATGCTGGCTGGCTGGCTGGACGTGTGCATGTCACTGCCTTGATCACTTGGTGCTGAATCATGGGTTTTGTGGAGATTGGTTTGAAAACACGGGTTTAGATTTCATCTTGACAGAGAGATGCCTTCTTCCCAAAGCTGGATGTGACCCCAGGCACAGCTCCTATTCCTGGACTTTTGGGTCATCTTCCATTTTGGACACTATGACGAAGAGTATGAGCTATGCAGGTATAGATATTTCCCCAGAATAGATGCTGAGTGTTAGTTCACCAAACTAAAATGCGCCACTAAAATCTTCAAAAGTTGCGAGTCACACCAGAGGGACCAGGGCTGGAAGAGGCACGCTTGCTTTTGCGGGGTGTGTGGATATTCTCGTGGCTGGGAGGCCAACCCAGGACCCACAAGTCAGACTGCCTCCTACACTTCAGGGTTTATGTTCTGGCTGGTACACAGTCTTTGGGTGCATGTGAGATTGACTTGGGGAGGGGGTTGCTGTAAACGCATTCTCTTCTCTTTTACCAGTTAGCCGCTGTTCTCCATGCCGTGACTGGCCCTTCTTCAGTCCCTGTAGAGCGGCTGCAGTACTTTTCTCTCAAGCCGTGCTTTGCATGTGTAAACAGACAGGCTTCTCTGTTCTTTGGTCAGAACCTCCTTGCTGGATGAATACTGCTCTATATTAAGGACACCTCAGGTCAGAATCAATGTCCTTTCCTATACTCCCCTGCTGTATCTGTCAGCTATCGCTGTGGAACAAGTTGTCCCCAAATCTAGTGTCTCAAAAGAGCAATGCCACACAAGTACCATTTTGAGGTGGTCCTTTCAGAATGTCCCATTGGGCTCCACTAGAGAACCTTCAAGCCTTGGTCATCTAAAGGCTGCTTTGGGGTGGGGGACCTGTTGGGTTATGTAGAGGAAGACTGGATCCCCCACACACCTCCCAGGTCTCCACAGAGTCTCTATGGCTACTGGCTTTCTGTAGAAGTGATTTGTCTGTAGAAGTTGCCTTCCATTTGGGCCACAAGCCTAGGTTTGAGGCCCCACTGCCTCCCCTGCCTGGCACCCCATCTAGCTCTAGGTTCCTCAGATCTTCTTGGGTGTCCCTGAGAGTCTGAGTCTGGCCTTTTAGCTGAGAAACTGATGTCCAAAGGCCGTGAGGACTGGGTGTGCTCACTTTTTGGCTGGGCTCTGTGATTGTTGCCCCCACACCCACCCACAACCCCGCCTCCTTCTTTGTTCAGTAACTACCCTACAGGTGTCCTTCCCACTGTGTCTGTCTACCCATGGAAGTACCACAGGCTAATGAGCATCTGAGCTTACAGGGAGCCTCTGGGCAGAACCCCTCACCCACCCATCAACCCTTCAATCCCACCAGGACCTGGGATAGACAAAGCAGCATCAGCACTGCATCCCTGATCCCATGATGCTGGGAGGAGTCTGGATCCTCTTGGGGTTAATGTCTTGCCCTGATGCTGTTGCTGCTCTGAAGGAGTTGGGGTCTGAGTGTCCACTCCGTGTCCAGGCTCTGTGGACCCAGGCAGCTTTCCCAAGGGCTGGGGTGATAAGCAAGTGCGCACCAGCCAGGAACAGGAATTTTATTTAGCAAACACACATCCTGCTTTAGCTCCCAGTGAGGCTCTAGAAGCAGAGGAAGCCAACGGTTGGGTAGGGGGGTTCACCAGTCACCCGGGGAGCAGGTCCCAGGGTAGGCTAGGGCTGTAGGCAACTCGTAGCCAGGACCAATGCTAATGGAATTTGTGGCTCTTTCTGCAACATTACCCTTTACCCACGCCAGTTTTATCTCCCTGAAGGTCCTTCTGTGGAACCCGTGCCTAGTCTTTGGTCTGAGTGGGCTCTGCTCCAGTCAACAGCCCCAAAGGTTAGGGCTCCGTACTCCCCCTAGTGGCAATGTGGGGACACTGCAGGAGACTCGTGGAGATGGCCTGTCCTCATTGAGCATGCCTTTGCGTCAAGGAGGTTGGCTGCAGATCCCCTTCCCGTGCAGTATCCTCACAAATCCCCCTAGCCCAAAGTTCCCACGGGTTCCAGCCCAGTTCTTCTGGGTGGTGGCTTATTCTTCTGCATGCTGCCGGAATCTGAAGACAAGCCAGCCTTACAGCCAGCCATCTGGAGGCTCCCTCTCTAGCCCCTGGCTGCTGTAGCTTTCTATAGTACCTGGAATCCCCAAGGGTGTTTGGCTCCTTTCTCTGTACCTAGCTGGGAATGGGGTATTATGGAGGTGACACCCAGATGCCCGTATGAACACCCCTGGTATGTCCTACCCTCGCTGAATGCTATTCCCAGAAACTCAGTTTACCTTCAGAGGGTGCCAACCTCTCTGCTCAGAGGACTCCTCACCTTTTGGTGTCCCTGCTCATGGGACCCTCCTGTGTCCTGCTACTGCTTCCACTTGTGGGTCTGGGAGGGGCCGATCAGCTGGAAGACAAAGGCCTAGCCTGGAACATTCCCTCAGGGATCAGGCAGTATCAGAGGAGAGATGTTGCTTGCATGACAGCGAAAGCTATGACTGACCAGTAGGACAGTCGTCAGGGCAAGGCCACTTGCCTGCCTTGGGGCTTTAAAGTCTCCTCCATAAGCCCTCCTGCCCTCCTCTTCTCTCCTGCCAGGGAGACTGTTCAAACTAGACATGGCTCCACTCCAGATACAGATAGGAGGTTGCCAGAAAGAAAGAAAGAAAGAAAGAAAGAAAGAAAGAAAGAAAGAAAGAAAGAAAGAAAGAAAGAAAGAAAGAAAGAAGGAAAAGAAAGAAGGAAGGAAAGAAAGAAAGAAAGAAAGAAAGAAAGAGAGAAAGAAGAAAACGCAGAAGCAGGGCTGAGGTCTGAAGGGGATGTAAGGGGCTGTTGCTGAGGCTGAGGCCATCTGCACCATGGATACAGGAGTGGGACAGCCAGGTGACTGCTAGAAACAAGTCTGATGGGGGGGGGAGCTGGTCGGTGCTGGGATGCCAGCTCCTTGACTGCATAGCATCATGCCCACATGGCCACTGGAACGTCTGAAGCCTGTGCTCACAAGTGACAAAGATTTTGACCCCAAGTCAGAAGAGATGGACACCCATGGCTTAAGAAACCTCTGGTCTTCGTGAAGACAGACTGGAGTCAGCCAACATCATGCCCACTTCACGTGACTCACAGGGAAGGAAGAGAATGAAAAAGAGGAACCCCACCCCACCCAACCCCCAGAGTCCCATTCATTCCAGCGGGTGAACTCATTCTCCAAAGTTAAACATTTCAGCTTCTTTTTCCTTCCAGAAGGCGAAGCTGCGGTCAATGTAACCACAGATGTCCCCGCTGTTGAAGCTGCCCCGCTGAGAGTCTGACCCCAGCCTCGGGATCACAGGTTCGGGGCTGCTGCCAGGGAGGGCAGCGTGGGGCAAGGATTCTAGTGGCGTCAGGCCCAGCTTGCGGCCAGGTTCCATGTCCCAGGCTGGACCCTGGCTGGAACCGAAGAAGCGGGCTTTGATGTCCTCGAAGCCGTCAGTCCAGGCACGGCGGCCGGCGGCCACCTCGTCGGTCACCGCCTTGTGGAAGGCGCGCACTGCCTCCCAGCCATGCGCGCCCAGGTTCTCAAAGACCTCGAAGCACAGTAAGTGGCGCATCTTGCGCTCCTCGGCCGGCAGGTCGCATTCCAGAAGCTGGAAGTAGCCGAGCATGAAGAGGTCTAGCGAGAGGCTGTTGTAGGGTACTGGCGCCCCATCCACGTGCGGCAAGAATTGCTCAGGGGACAGGGGCCCGCGCGCCCTGCGACTCAGCCTCCGCAGCTGCCGGGCCGGCACGTGCGCCATGATGGCCTTCCAGGTGCCCAGCAGGTGGGTGATGATGCCGCGCTGCTGCCACAGGTGGCCGAGCCGGGGACCATCGCTGGGTGGCGGGGAGGGCGACCGGGAGCTACCGGTGGCCTCCTTGCCCCTGGATCGCGCACGCTGGGCCTCCAAGGTCCTGCAGGCGGCCGTCCTAAGCGCGGGTGTGTAGGCGGACTTCTTCCAGTGGCCGAGGAACAGCATGACGATGCGCTCCTTGCGCAGGCTGGCCAGGTCCAGCCCCGGCCCCGCGCCAGCCTCTGACGGGGCCTCCTCGCAGCTGATGCCGGAATCGCTGGCCTCCTCCGTGTCGCCCGACCGGGGCTCCCCGCCCATCGGGTCTCCTCGGGGCTGTGGCGGTGCCGACCAGCAGCCTCGCAGACACTGGCCGGGCCGCCCCCCCATTTCACAAGGACCGGAGTTCGAGGCGTAGGGAAGATCCGGTGCAGACTCGAAGTTCCCCCGCAGCGTCCGCACCGACACCCCGCACTCCTGGATCTCGCGCTGGACCTCGCTTCGAGGAGGGCCGGTTATGGCATCCTTTCCCGGGTCTTGCGGGACGGGGACGGGAGGCTTTTCCTCTCCCTGTGTCAGCCCGTTCATGCCCTTCAGCAGCAGGGACATGCTGCGCACCAAGCGACCTATATGGCTGCACCAGAAGGGCAGCTGCCCGCTGGGCTCGACCTTCCTCAGCTCGGCTGAGGCTTCGAGTTCAGGTGCCAGGACCTGGGCTTCCTCGTCTTCCAGGCCTGGAGCCCGGGGTAGAAAGTGACTGTTGACGGTGATGCTGACCAGGGGCTCGGGAAGGAGGGCCTGCAGCTGGGCTGCCAGCCGGCCCAGCTCGCTCTCATACTCCTGGCAGCGCCGCCGGAGCTGCAGGTCGTTGATCTGCTTCTCCAGGTAGACAAGGTCATCCTCTGTTAGCAGCTCCCCAAAGGGACCCAGGATAGCCTGGTGCGTCTGCGAGTACCTCCAGGTCGCCTGTTCTGCTGGGGTGGGGCCCGAGCTTCGGCTCTGACTCTGATCCTGGGCACAGGAAGGCAGGGTTAGAAGCCCCCACAGCTCACACTGGTTCCCCACAGCCTAGCCCTTGGACAGCAGCTGGCCCTCCCCTGGCTTTACAGAATGGGAGCCTAGGGGAAGATTACCCCAGAGCACATGGAGAACGGCCTGCTCCCCATGGCCTCCTCACACCTCTTGGTGCTGGCTGTCAAGATGCCCAGGGCATCCACTTGACCCTGAGCAGCCCTGCCTGCCTCCTCACGAACTTTGGGATGGACAACATTGTGATATGCAGTGTCAATTTTGTAAGGGGCCAGCAGAGAGACCTCTGCCTCGAGCAAGGTATCCCTCCAAACCACCTTAGCGACCCTTCTCCATATCCCAGAGCCTCTTGTCTCTGCAGAACCTTAGCCCACTCTTGGACTCCAAGGGTTTTCCTGGCTGCAGCCCCGCCACTACTGCCTCTGTGCCTCCAGTTTCTGAAGACAGGGCAGGAAGTAGACACATTTGTTGGAGACAGGCTGCAGCAGGCAGGAATCCTTAGAGCCTGCGCCTGGGAGAGACGTGACTGGCGCAGCAGTGTTCCTACTTTGAGTGGCTTCAGAACCATTGCCGGCTGTCCCTGTTGACCGTGCTGTAGGGTAGTTCAGCTCTCAACCTGGACACAGTGCACTTCCCAAGCCTTTAGGGCAAGAGTCTAGTTTTGCTTGTCTAATCAGTATCCAGGAGCCTGTGAAAGCCCAGGCCAAATCACAACCCCTTCTCTGCTCAGACACAGATGCTTTCTAGACAACT